>NC_139680.1:109623826-109912346 GCF_964106915.1 Podarcis gaigeae | reverse complement strand
ACCATAATGCTTTGAAAATGGACATGATACTAGTACCAACCGGTTCCTTTAGATGGAAGATGAATGACAATTTGTTCAGAGATCAAGAGATCATTAAGAAGGCCCAAAAAGTTATAAAGGACTACTTTGAAATAAATTTGAATACGACGGTGGAAAAAAGAACAATCTGGGATGCAAGTAAAGCGGTCATGAGAGGGTTCTTGATACAACAGAATTCTATAAAGAAAAGAACACAGAATGAAAAGAAAGACAGGATTTTGGAGAAAATCAAAGAACTAGAGAAGAAGTTAAGAGCAAATCCAAAATCGCAGCCGATCTTGAGAGAAATTAAACTCCACCAGGCACAATATTCTAAATTGATAAATCAGGAAATTGAATGGAAGATTAAGTTGATGAGACAAAAACCGTTTGAATCGGCAAACAAATGTGGGAAACTGCTGGCTTGGCAGTTGAAAAAGAGGCAAAAGTTGAATACAGTAACAAATTTGGAAATTGAAGGAAGAAATATCCAGAACCCCGTGGAAATTAGAAAGTGTTTCCAGAAATATTTCAAAAAACTATACACTCAAGGGCCGCAAAATGAGATGGAAATTAAACAATTCTTGGAAAAAAATGGGCTCAAAAGACTGTCACAGGAAAATAGAACACTCTTGAATAGCAAAATAACTTGACAAGAGATCGAACTTGCCATTCAGAACATGAAACTGGGCAAATCTCCAGGGCCAGGTGGTTTGACCTCCAAGTATTATAAGACATTAAATGACTATCTGATACAACCACTGATGGAGGTCAGCAATGAGATTATGGAGGGGAAGAAGGCGCCGGAATCGTGGAAAGAAGCCTTTATCACATTGATACCAAAATCAGAAACTGAAAAGACACAGCTTAAGAACTACCGTCCCATCTCCCTTCTAAATGTGGATTACAAAATATTTGCTGAAGTTTTGGCAAACAGACTTAAAAGAGTTTTAAGTGAAGTAATACACAAGGACCAGGCTTTCTCCCAGGTAGACACATGTTTGCCAATACAAGGAATATTATTGACATTTTGGAGCTGTTGCAAACAGAAATTAATACCAAAGCAGTGTTAGTTTTTATAGATGCGGAGAAGGCCTTCGACAATATCTCTTGGAAGTTTATGAAGGGAAATTTAAAAGAAATGGGAGTGGGGAGGGGTTTTGAAAACGGGATTGATGCGATATATTCAGAACAAAAGGCAAAACTGATAGTCAACAATGTGGTTACGGAAGGGTTTAAAATTGAAAAAGGAACACGACAAGGCTGCCCAATTTCCCCGCTGTTGTTTATTACAGTCCTGGAGGTGCTCCTGAATCTTATCAGAGGGGACCGGTTGGTGCAAGGGATTCAGGTCGGAGCGAAACAATATAAACTTAAAGCTTTTGCAGATGACCTAGTTTTGACTCTGCAGGAGCCAGAATCTAGTACAAAAAGAGTTTTGGAATTGATTCAAGACTTTGGTCGGGTGGCGGGATTTAAATTAAATAAACAGAAAACTAAAGTATTAGGGAAAAACTTGACAGACATAGAGTCAGAACGGTTTCAGAAAGAAACAGAACTAACATTGGTGAAAAAAGTTAAGTACCTAGGGGTAAATATAACAGCAAAAAATCTGAGTCTATTTAAGGATAATTATGAAAAATGCTGGTCTGAAATTAAGAGAGACTTGGACTGTTGGACAAAATTGAAACTTTCTTTGCTAGGCCGAATTGCCGCTATTAAGATGAATGTATTGCCAAAGATGTTGTTTTTGTTTCAAACATTACAAATTGTGGATAAGACGGAGTGCTTCAGGAAGTGGCAGAGAGATATTTCTAAATTTGTCTGGCAGGGCAAAAAGCCTAGAATTAAGTTTAAGATACTAACTGATGCGAAAGAAAGAGGTGGCTTTGCCCTGCCGGACTTAAAGCTGTACTATGAAGCAGCAGCTTTCTGCTGGCTCAAGGACTGGCTACTTCTTGAAGACACGGATGTGTTGGATCTGGAAGGTTTTAACAATGCATTTGGTTGGCATGCATATCTATGGTATGATAAAGTTAAGACCAATAAGGCCTTTAAGAACCATATTGTCAGGAAAGCTGTATTTAATGTCTGGACAAAATACAAAGACTTGTTGGAAAACAAAACCCCAAGGTGGCTTTCACCTCTGGAGGCTAAGGCCCGGAAGAGACTCAATATGGAGGCCAATTGGCCAAAGTATTGGGAAATATTAGAAAAAGATGGTGACAATTGGAAATTGCAGAGTTTGGAGAAAATGAAGGGTAAAGTGCTAGACTGGTTACATTATGCTCAGATTAAAGAAGTTTTTAAAAATGACAAAAAGTTAGGATTCCAGGTGGAAAAATCGAAGTTAGAGACAGAACTGTTAGAACCAAAGAGTAAGATATTATCAAGAATGTATAACTTGCTGTTGAAATGGAACACACAAGATGAAATGGTTAAATCTGCTATGATAAGATGGGCACAGGACATTGGGTATAATATTATGTTTGAAGACTGGGAAAGGTTGTGGACCACTGGGCTGAACTTCACTGCATGTAATGCTTTGAAGGAAAATGTAATGAAAATGATATATAGATGGTACATGACCCCTGTTAAACTTGCTAAAATATACCACTTGTCCGAAAATAAATGTTGGAAATGTAAGGAAAATGAAGGAACATTCTTTCACCTCTGGTGGACTTGCCCGAAAGTGAAGGCCTTCTGGGAAATGATATATAACGAGCTGAAAAAAGTATTTAAGTATACTTTCACTAAGAAACCAGAGGCCTTCCTCCTGGGTATAGTCGGCCAGAAGGTGTTAAAGAAGGACCGAACATTCTTTATGTATGCTACAACGGCAGCAAGGATACTTATCGCTAAGAACTGGAAAACTCAAGATTTACCCACACTGGAAGAATGGCAGATGCAGCTGATGGACTATATGCAACTGGCGGAAATGACCGGCAGAATCCGAGACTTGGGAGAAGAAAAGATTGAAGAAGATTGGAGGAAATTTAAGATTTATTTACAAAAATATTGTAATTTGGTGGAATGTTAAGAAGGGTGCTTGATTACAAAAAATTGGCCATCACTAATCTGGATTTGAATTGGAAGATAAGTGAGATTTTAGAAAACAAAAATTGCTGAAGAATTGTTATTTATCATTTAAAAGAGCGACTATAAATTACATGATAATTTGCTTGGAAAAATGTATTGACAATGTAAGTGTGAACGGGAAACGTGAGGAAGTCCAAAAAGGTTTGAAAATTTGTTAAGACAAAAGGAATGTTGTTTATTATTTTTGTATTTTTTATAAAAAACCCTAATAAATATCTTTACCAAATGCACGTTAACTGCACAACCTGAATTTTCTGGTATGTGAGCGAATCGCACCCACAGAACAACAACGGTCTGGGAGCAACCCAAGTGTATTTTGAAAATTGAGTGGCATGTAAGTTTTATTTTCTTTTTAAAAATCATTTTTATTGGTTTCCCAATAAAAACAGCCAATCATCATATCCGCATCATAATCCAATCCAATTAAAAACAATAAACTAAAATAAAAAAGCGACCAAATTGTAGTCCAAATTGTAATTATTAATTTTTCTGGGCTCCCCATAGTCTGGATCTCTGAAGCATATCTCCAAATGTAAGTTTTAAAAATGAAATGTGCCAACTTCCTGGAAAAAGCTCTGTGCGATGTGTTTTTGGACCGAGAGGTGGAAGAACAAGCAGGGTTGGTAATGCTGTTGTCTTCTGACATTAGATAAGCGCTCCCCATAGATCTTCCCTGAAGCACCTGTTGGAGGGTGTTTTGTGACTGTATGTGTAGAAAATATTCTCCACAACCCTTAGATATAGCTGTGAATTTCCAGTCTTCTGGGGGAAGGGCCTCTCTCTCTGGATTTAAAAAAAGAATCGCTTTAGCTTTCCTGACCAACAGGTGAATAATTATTTGCAGTGTAGGTCAGGCTGGCATGGTTCACAATGTTACGATACCCTGCTCTGGGAAATAAAGGGTTGCGTAGTCACTGCTAAACTGTCCGTGGTGACTGTGGAAGGAACCAGCTGTGCTTAAATATACTCCTGGAAGAAAAGAATGCATCAATTCCCCACTGGCCTATAGACTTAAGGAGCGATTGCAAAAGGCAGAAATGCCGGTTAAATTCATCCACCTGGTGCTGGCTTGCAGCGGCATGCGGTGAATTCTTTTGTAGAGGAACAGTTAGGACCAGAGGCGCCAGCTTGCGAGGGCAATGGGGGCAATGTCGTCGCGCCTATGACGTCTTGATGTCCTGATGTTGTCCGCATGCGCCTCTAGCCTCCCTCCCTCAGCTGGGCAGGAACTTCCTGGATTTTGTGAAGGAGGCATAGGGGAACATTTAGAGGACTAGTCTAGCCCCCCATGTCCACTGTCCACACGCCCCTGCTGGCTTGCTGGCTTGCAGTCTTCACATCTGGAAAAGCTGGTTCTGCAGTTCTGTCTCTTGGTGTAGTGGTTAAGAGCAGTGGACTCGTAATCTGGTGAACCGGGTTCGATTCACCGCTCCTCCACATGCAGCTGCTGGGTGACCTTGGGCTAGTCACATTTTTCTGACATCTCTCAGCCTCACTCACCTCACAGAGTGTTTGTTTTGGGGGAGGAAGGGAAAGGAGAATGTTAGCTGCTTTGAGACTCCTTAGGGTAGTGATAAAGCGGGATATCAAATCCAAAACTCTTCTTCTTCTCTTCTTGTCATACTCTAATGCAGCCTACATCTATATTGGTATTAGATTTGAATTTGTGTGTGTGTGTGTGTGTGTGTATGTGATACCTCCCCCCCATACTTCCTCCCAGTTCGCATACTGTTTCAGAAAGGGTGACTTGGCTTTGTTCAGACTTTAGCGAGAACCAAGCCAATTTCCTCTTCTGTGCTTGTACAATCTGATCCAATCCAACTACCATTCGCATCAGCAACTAACTGTCAGGTATGATTGGAATCGTATCCTTAGCATCTGGGGGAAAAAAAAAACCACACGCTATAAATAAGTCAGGAAAAAAATGCTATGTAAAATCGCAAAGAAAAGTTTTCTGCTCTACAGCACCACCTGCTGTTGCATGTTTTTAATGCATTCAAGATGCGCTCTGTGTGTGTGTGTGTGTGTGTGTGTGTGTGTGTGTGTGTGAAAACCCGGATGTATGGCAGCCCTGCAGAAGAGACCAGAGAAGTCTCTTCCACTCCAGCCCTTTTAGCTGAGAATTTTTGGATGTACAGTGGTACCTCGGGTTACATACTCTTCAGGTTACAGATGCTTCAGGTTACAGACACCACTAACCCAGAAATAGTACCTTAGGTTAAGAACTTTGCTTCAGGATGAGAACAGAAATCGTGCTCTGGTGGTGCGGCGGCAGCAGGAGGCCCCATTAGCTAAAGTGGTGCTTCAGGTTAAGAACAGTTTCAGGTTAAGAACGGACCTCCGGAACGAATAAAGTACCTAACCCAAGGTACCACTGTATCTGTAACCTGAGACACTTCGCATGACAAGCACATACCTTTGCATTCAGCAGAGGCCCCTCATCTATAGTGAATACTTCGTTCACCAGGATGCCCATACCCTCCAACATTTGGGGGTGGAGGGAGATCCAAATCGGGATGCTCATTCTTTTGGTCAGCTTCTCTGGTGTGAGGCAGCTGACTCTCACCCGAGTGTTGGCCTGAAAGGTGGGACATAATGGGATCCAATCAGAAGCTGGGATGGCTTCTGTAATTCCAGAATGTCCTGCTTGAATAGGGTCGCTATGCATGCCTCTCCCCTTACTAGGCGTTGCTGGGCTCCAGTAGCCAGGTGTGTGTTGCTAAACTAGACCTGAATGCAACACTGCTCTCTCCATCTGCAATTCCTAGCAACTCTGACAGTGGAGGCAGAAGAAAAAGCCGCTCTTGATGGCTCCCTAGGTTTCAGGAACTGATCTCGAGAGAGAGAGAACAAACATTCATGCCCGTGTCCCTGAAACAATGGCACCTACTATCATGCCCCTGACAGCTCTCTTTGTCTCGAGAAAACAAAGGCAGTTGCTTAGGCATGTAGCTGTCAAGCACTGCACTAAAATAACGAAAATAATTCTGTAATATTCTGCACCTCAATGGAGTGGGGTGACATGTCATGGCAGATTGCAGAAGCAATTAGGAAACACTGAACCATGAAGGGGTGGACGGTGTCTTCTCCCTTTTCTTTAATCAGTTCTGCCATCCAGGCAAGTCAGAGATAAAGCAAATGGCGAAGGTGTAGCTATTAATGGGTATGTTCCCCTGCTTTGTTTGCCAGACGTGGTGTGTTTATTTTGCTCCAGGTGCGCTTGCAGCGCACTGGTGTTCTCAGCAAGAGGGGACATTGGTGTGAAAATTAAGTGTGAAAGACAGGTAGCTCGGGGAGAATGTCATGGCGCCTTTGCAGATGGGGCTGCTGTCGAGGCCCGTGCGGCCTACAAATAATTAGGTGTAGAAAGGTGTGTGTGTGTGTACGTGAGACAGAAAGGAAATATACCTCCCCACAGGTTTCAAACTGAACTGGAACAAAATAGCCATGAAATCTAGGACAATAACAATAATAAAAATAATTTACCATTCATACTCCGCACATCTGGCTGGGCCTCTCCAGCCACTCTGGGCGGCTCCCAACAGAATATTAAAAACACGATAAAACACCAGACATTAAAAACTTCCCTAAACAGGGCTGCCTTCAGATGTCTTCTAAAAGTCAGATAGTTGTTTCTTTCCTTGACATCTGAAGGGAGGGCGTTCCACAGGGTGGGTGCCACTGCGAAGAATGCCCTTTGCCTGGTTCTCTGTAACCTCACTTCTTGCAGTGCGGGAACTGCCAGAAGGCACTTTGAGCTGGACCTCAGGCTGAAGGATGGGGGTGGAGATGCTCCTTCAGGTATACTGGGCCGAGGCCGTTTAGGACTTTAACGGTCAGCATCAACACTTTGAATTGTGCTCAGAAATGTACTGGGACAAATGTTCCAATAGCTCTGGGAACCAATCTGTTGGGTGCTCATGCCCCAGGGAAAGCAAGGATCTTGGGCAGCAAGTGGGCAAGCTGAAGGCCAGGAACTTGCTGGTGCCCTTGCTTCAGTGATGAATTTATTTCTCACTTCTTACAAAATGCTTGACGTGACATAAGAAGAGCCCTGGGGGATCAGGCAAGTGGTCCATCTCGTTCAGTGTCCTGGTGGCCAACCAGGGGAGAGGTGAGCAGAGGGGCTTGCACCCATGTCATTTGCTTCAGAATTGAAATGTGCAGAGGTTGGCAGCCCTTGCTTTAGATTGGAATCTACTTTATATTTGGAAAGCTTGCTCACCAGCAGATTCCGCCTAGGAAACTTGACATTCATCACCATCATTCCCTGATTGTCAACTGTCAAGACTTTTGGAAATGGGCCCTGTTCAAATCCAGGGAAGACATAAACCACTCTGATGTTCTGAAGAGGGGACTTGAGACACGCTTCAGGCCTGACCCATGTGGAACCTCAAGGAAGGCAAACAACCTTAGTCCTGAACTAACCAAAGCCTCCTTGCCCCAGACGGCGAGACACACCATTACTCATGACCAGGGCTGTCTTCAGTGCCTGCAAAACATCAGAGGCCGGGAAGAGTTTAGTGAATGTTTTATTGCCCGAGACGCTGAAAATTGAGACCATAAGTTATCCACTTTGACCAAGGCAGTGAAAAGCACAAAGCTGGTGCATTGTGTCTATAACACAGTGCAGCCATTTATCATGGCTGGTGATGGGTCAGCCTTGAAAGGTCGGGGGATTCTCTTCTGTTTGGATAAGTGCCTGAAATTCTAGCTGCTTCTCTGGGTGACTAGCGTGAACTGCTTTTCTGGATGTGTTGGCGTGAATAAGGTCTCCGGATTTGTACAATTTGGCTGTGATGTCAATGGAACTGTGTTGTAATGTACTCCCAGCAATCCAACCACATCCAGCTTCTGCCTCCTTTGGCTTATCTCCAGCAGAGGCTGTTCCATCAGGATGAATGGGGCACTGGCCCACCAAGCTCATCCTACCTTCAACGAGCCCCACACCTGTCTGCCTTTTTTCATACACCCAATCCCAGGGGCTTGCATTGATACACATTAGGGGGCACATGTAATTCAGTTGTGGGGAAGGGCCATAGTTCAGTGGCAGAGAATCTCTTTTGCATGCAGAATGTCCCAGGTTTAAGCTCTGACATATCTAGGCTTGAAATACTCTCCACCTGAATCCCTGAATAGCAGCTGCTAGTCAATGTAAATGCTCCTGAGCCAGGTGGACCAAGGGATTGATGCAATGTAAGACAGATTTCTGTATTCCTAGAGGAGCTTCTGAGGAACCATCTTGCCCCGAGGCTGAGGGCCACTCTGTCCAGCTCTCTGGGACTCTCCCCAAACTAAGCACCTCACCAGCTGTGCTGTTACCTCTCTTTGAGTGGTTTTGCCTGATCTGTGATAATGCTCCTTGCTTAAATGGATGGAGAGATGGCGTGGGGTGTAGATACAGTGGTACCTCAGGTTAAGTACTTAATTCGTTCCGGAGGTCCGTTCTTAACCTGAAACTGTTCTTAACCTGAAGCACCACTTTAGCTAATGGGGCCTCCTGCTGCCACTGTGCCACTGGAGCCCGATTTCTGTTCCTATCCTGAAGCTCTATTTCTGGGTTAGCGGAGTCTGTAACCTAAAGCGTATGTAACCTGAAGTGTATGTAACCCGAGGTACCACTGTATTAGATATTAATATTGCACAGCGTGAAGTGACTGGATGCATAAAAACTGGCTCCTTTTGCAATGAAACATTGTCCACACCCATTAGCTATTATTCAAAACTTTACTTGAAGAGCTTTCTCCAAAACAGAACAAAAACGTCAAAGATACATCCATATAATTCCCTAAAACACATGCTTATCCAAGCATAGGCTCAGCATCTTTTTAGAAATAACTTTAAACAGGATTGAGATCAAAACTCTGTCTCTCCCATATTCCAGCCCCCATTACAGCCTGAGGCTGGGTGCTCATGAAGAGCTTTACATCCTTAATCCCACAGAGTCCGGGGGAAAAAAGATTCCAGCTACCACCCTTCCAAGATGGCAGGTTTGCAGTTCAGTAGCCTCCCATGTGATCTATAGTTAAACACCTTGTCAGAGCTACCAGAGAACAAAAGTTAACCATCAACCCAAGAAGAAGCTCAGAGATTTCTTTTTGCTTTTCTTTAGCTTCAGTGAAAAATGTCCCCATTCCCAGGTTCACGGTGTGCCCTTCCCTGGTTGTCAGTACAGGGAAGAGGTAGGCTGCAAACAGGCAAATGAACAAAGCCCTGCTGAACTGCGCCCACCATTGTGAGGTCTGAGGAGGTTTTAATGATGCCTCCCCAGCTGTTGCCATTGGCTGTGAACACTTGTGATGTCACAAAAGCACATGTCAGCTGAGTGGGTATGAAGGAGGAAAACCAAGGGCAAAGCATTTTTCTTCTCTATCAGAACACAGGGACATTCAGCGCTGGGTGTTTTCCTGCCACAGGTAGGTGGACTGGCAGATGGAAGGAGGTGATCATTTAGTAGCAGGATGCTGTGGAGAGATGAGAAGGCAAGTTCTCTAGTTGAGTGGGGTTGCAGCTTGAAGGCAACCAATATCCACGGTCAGAAGCTGGAGCAAGTTGGCAGGAGCTGCTGGGTAAAAGGCGATGGAGTTAGCATTTGGAAACTGGTAGGTGCTGCAAGGCTGAAACAGGCTGATGTTTGTGAAGGTAAGCTTGTTGAAGTTCACCTTTGGAAGCTGGCTGACCGAAGCTGTGTGGATATTTGTGGATTGAAGCTGGGGATGTATGCTTTAAGGAGAGGGTTGAGGACGAAGTTTAAGTGATCTGGTAGACTGATTTAAATGGAGGGACTACCATATATCATGCCTTTATAGGGCTTCGTATGTGACCCATAACTTCCTTGGCCAGTAACTCTACTTTGCTCAGAGCTCCAGATCTCAGGACAACTGTAAAGTTTGTGAAAGAACTTAGATCAACTGATGTTTTCTCAAAACGCGCTCTCTTTTGCTAAAGCACCCCCCCTCAAAAAAGCCCTCCATATATATTACAAACATTTCTGCCTCTCCAATCAGCTAGTTATTCAGAGGTTCCTCATTTCGCTCCTTGAAACAGATTGTTCCTCTCTGAAGATTGCTGAAAAATGGCGGGTGATTATGAGCGGCTGGCTTGAATGAAAACACATTTTCATTTCAGTAATATGATAGCAAGTGAAAGTCAGCTGGATATAAAAATATATGTTTCTACTTAAGGGTGAGTGTTTCTCGGCGCCATTGATCATTTTGTACTCTTGCAAACTTTCATCCAGAGTCCCTCAGATTTACATTTTCTCTTAGGCATCAGTGAGTTCGATTTTTTAAAAAAAGTTACCTCTGCTGTTATTGGTCAGGAAGAGATTGATGTTTGTGGGCATGGCAACGAGAAGGAAAACTCTTGTCATTGCAGGCTCTTATCAGGAACTCATTCGTTGATCAAGGAATGCTTGAAAATGGTCCAGCGCCTTTGATCAAATTAAAGATAGATTGGATGGATGGTTACAATATTACCAGATTAATGAATTGTATAAGCTTGATAAGAAAATTGGTTTTGAGAAAGAAAAATCCAAATTGGAAACGGAATTGTTAGACACCAATGTTAAAAATCTCTCTAAAATGTATAATTTATTGTTGGAATGGCATACAAAGGATGAACAAGTTAAATCGGTGATGATTGATTGGGCAAGAGATGATGGACCCAATATAATGTTGGAAGATTGGGAAAGGTTGTGGAAGAAAGGGGTTAAGTTCACTGCATGCACTGTATTAAAAGAAAATATGAAAATGATGTATAGATGGTACTTAACCCCGGTGAAATTAGCAAAGATCTATCATACAAATGATGAACTATGTTGGAAATGTAAAGAAAAAGAGGGTACTTTTTATCATATGTGGTGGACATGCCCTAAGGTGAAAGACTTCTGGGAAAAGATTTATAATGAGTTGAAAAAAATGTTGAAAAATACATTTATTAAGAAACCAGAAGCCTTTCTACTTGGAATAATAGGACTGGAATTGCTCCAAAAAGATATTAAATTGTTTTAGTACAGCAGCAAGACTTTTATTAGCCCAAAACTGGAAACCGCAAGAAATACCAACAATAGAAGATTGGCAGATGAAGAGGTTGGATTTTTTGGAGCTTGCTGACCTGACTGGAAGAATCCGCGACCAGAAAGAAGAGGAGACACAAGAGGATTGGAAGAAATTTAAAGAATATTTAGCTAAATATTGTAATATTGTAATATAAGATAAATTCTTGGAAGTAACAAATAGGCTTAGGGGTCGAATAAGAATATGTGGTAGTAGATATTAATGATTAGAATAATAATAAAGGAGAAGAGGTTAATGAAAGGAGTTAATATTATTAGAAATATGAAATTAGAGAACTGTTATACAGGTGATATAATGAAATTCAGATAGGGGGGATTTGAGGAAGTCAGTTACCAATGTTAAGAGATTTAGGTATTTGAAGAAATAATTTTCTTAGTTTCTTGTCTTTGTTGCGTGTTTTGTCATTTTTTTTCTTTTTTCTGTGTGAAAAATCTGGAAAATCAATAAAAAATTTTGAAAAAAAGGGGAAAAAAAGGAAAATGGTCCAGTGCCAAGGGCCTTCTGGTGGTTCCCTCACTGTGGGAAGCCAAGTTACAGGGAACCAGGCAGAGGGCCTTCTCGGTAGTGGCACCCACCCTGTGGAATGCCCTCCCACCAGATGTCAAAGAGAACAACTTTTAGAAGGCACCTGAAGGCAGCCCTGTTTAGGGAAGCTTTTAATGTTTGATGGATTATTGTATTTTGATATTTTGTTGGAAGCCGCCCAGAGTGGCTGGGGAAGCCCAGCCAGATGGGTGGGATATAAATAAATAAATATAATAATAATAATAATAATAATAATAATAATAATAATAATAATTATTTATTGAAAATATACAGCCTGGGACTTAAAGCAGCTATAATTAGCATTCACCAGGTTACCAGGTTATTTATTACATTTTTGTATGAGAAGCCCAGGGCTATGTATCCAAGCATAGCCTCACAACAACCCAAGGAACTAGGTAAGAATGAGGAGTGATTTGTCCAAGATCATCTAGTGAGCTTCATGGCTGAGTGGGGACCTGAACCTTTGACTCCCTGGTCTTAGCCCAAAGCTCTAGCCATGACATCACAATAGCTCCATAGTAACCGCGGCTAACCTTATGCCTGCTGTCAACAGGGACAAAACTGCATGCACACCCTCCATGCCATTAATAGAAAAGGACTATTGCTGAATCAAACCAAGGACCATCTCTTCTAGCATTGCCTTTGTATGAGCTGCCAACCAGATGGCTCCAGGTATTTAGAATCAGGACCTGAAGGTGATATCTTCAGGAACAGCAAGTTATCCGTATGCTGTCGTTTTAAGTGTAGCTTAGCATCCATCCCACCCAACCTGACCCCATTTCTTTGTGAATATTAGTCTGGATTTAATCTATGTGGATTGCTATTTGCAGTGCTTTTTCTGTGGGGACGCAGGGATACGCATACCCCTAAACATTTTGTGAATCTAATGGGAGAAGAAACTAAAATTAAAATGTTTTTTAGTTTCTTCTCTACCACGGTGAATCGCCAGTTCTGTTGCTACCCCTGATGGCGGCCTCCTTTCCTGTCACAGTGTTTCCTGGGTCTCAGACGGAAGCGAACGTTTAATGTGTGAAGTAGGAGTTGGAACCTCAAGAGCCAGCGTGGTGTAGTGGTTAAGAGTGGTGGACTCGTAATCTGGGGAACCAGGTTCCCGTCTCCGCTCCTCCACATGCAGCTGCTGGGTGACCTTGGGCCAGTCACACTTCTTTGAAGTCTCTCAGCCTCACTCACCTCACAGAGTGTTTTTTGTGGGGGAGGAAGGGAAAGGAGATTGTTAGCCACTTTGAGACTCCTTAAGGGGAGTGAAAGGTGGGATATCAAGTCCAAACTCCTCCTCCTCCTCCTCCTCCTCCTCCTCCTCTTCTTGCCAATGTGGAAGTTACAGTGAGCTGTTGGCTGTGTAATGTGAGGTAATGCATGTTCTTTGTACTTCTGCCCATTTACTGTATTTATTTTTCCTGATTTGAGCTATAAAATGGTGATTTTATTGAGTCAAAATGAGAAGAAGAAGAAGAAGAAGAAGAAGAAGAAGAAGAAGAGGAAGAAGAAGAAGATTTTTTAAAAGAAAAATAGAACTCGCCATTTGCTCTGATTCAGTAGCAAGACGTGGGTATTCCTGGGGAAAGCGCCAGGACAAAACAACAACAAAAACTGCTTGGATGCGAAGCTTGAAAGCATGGAAAAGCTTGAAAGCATGCAAAAGGAAGTCTGGATGAGCCCTAGGATACCTAAGAACATAAGAACAGTCTGTTGGTTCCAGCACCCTCTTTTCACAGGGTCCACCTAGATGCCTGTGGGAAGCTTGCAAGTAGGATGCAAGCAGAAGAGCCCCATCTCTGCTGACAGTTTCCACAACTGGTACTGTATTCAGATGCACTCCTGTCTCTGACCATGGACAAAACAAAATAAAAAAATTCCTTCCAGTAGCACCTTAGAGACTGTGGCGTTTGCCCTCCTATGTGTGTGACATCATACTGGGTTCATAGGGAAAAGGTTAACTAATTGTAAAATGACTAACCAATGGGAATCCAGGGGGCAGAGTTAACTGTGTATAAGGTTTAAGCACAGAGGTTTTTTAGGGAGTTAGAGTTAGAGTTGTTGAGAAGACAGTCTGGAGTTAGAAGAGACAGAGAAAATAAGTCTGTGGGTTGGGCTAGTCTGGTGTGAGAGAGTGAGAGAATTTGTTAAGAGAAGTCAGTCAAACAGTTGAGATAATCAGTCAGAAGGTATTGGGAAGGTATAGGCTGGTAAAGAAACTAAAGTTAAGATACTGACAGGAATATTATCTGAGAAACCATAAACTTGTTAATGTTTGTAAAATAAACTTGGTTTTTTGGTTCACTTTTTTTGGGAATAATATTTATTAAAGTTTCAAAGAAGTTACAAAAATAGAAAGAAGAAACAAAAAACAAAAAAATACAAAATACAGAAAAATAAAAAACAATTAAAAACAAATCAGTCTTTCCATGTCTTGTCTTTCATTTGCTTGTTTCCCTGACCTCCTCACACCTCCCTTTTTTGTATTCTAGTTCAGTAGTTGTTTCAGCAAGTCCTTACCCTTTTTGCTTTTATCTTGATATTTTATCTTAATATATTGTAACTTTACATTTTCACCTGTTAACCATCCATTTTTACATACCCCTTTATAACATTATTGCTAAAACCACATAATTTCATTCCAGCATCCCTCTAACATTCCTTAATTTTACAGTGTTTCTGTAGATAATTTTTAAATTTCTTCCAATCTTCTTCTACTGACTCTTCTCCCTGGTCTCGGATTCTGCCAGTCATCTCCGCCAGTTCCATGTAGTCCATCAACATCATCTGCCATTCTTCCCGGGTGGGTAGATCTTGTGTCTTCCAATACTTTGCGATGAGTATTCTTGCTGCTGTCGTTGCATACATAAAGAACGTTCTGTCCTTCTTTGGCACCAATTGGCCGACCATGCCCAGGAGAAAGGCCTCTGGTTTCTTCAGGAAGGCATATTTAAATACCTTTTTAATTTCATTATAGATCATCTCCCAGAAAGCCTTAATCCTTGGGCACGTCCACCAAAGGTGAAAGAATGTACCTTCATTTTCTTTACATTTCCAACACTTATTATCGGGCAAATGATATATTTTTGCAAGCTTGACTGGTGTCATTTTTTTTGTTCACTTTTAACAACTGACTGGACTCAGTGTTTTACGAGAGAGTAACTGGTTGGTGGCAGTGGGGAAGCAAGCACAGGGGTGGCACAGGAATCAATAGCCTGTTAAACGTCCAGAGACCCTGTGTGATCACCACGTTGTTGCTGTTTAGTCGTGTCCGACTCTTCGTGACCCCATGGACCAGAGCACGCCAGGCACTCCTGTCTTCCACTGCCTCCCGCAGTTTGGTCAAACTCATGCTGGTAGCTTCGAAGACACTATCCAACCATCTCGTCCTCTGTCGTCCCCTTCTCCTTGTGCCCTCCATCTTTCCCAGCATCAGGGTCTTTTCCAGGGAGTCTTCTCTTCTCATGAGGTGGCCAAAGTATTGGAGCCTCAGCTTCAGGATCTGTCCTTCCAGTGAGCACTCAGGGCTGATTTCCTTCAAAATGGAGAAGTTTGATCTTCTTGCTGTCCATGGGACTCTCAAGAGTCTCCTCCAGCACCATAATTCAAAAGCATCCATTCTTCAGTGATCAGCCTTCTTTATGGTCCAGCTCTCACTTCCATACATCACTACTGGGAAAACCATAGCTTTAACTTGACGGACCTTTGCTGGCAAGGTGATGTCTCATGATCACCACAGAGACCAACTAAGTTTGTTATTTGTATGAGCTTTCGTCTGCATGCGCACTTCTTCTGACCATGGAGGCAGAGCATAGCCATCATGACTAGGAGCCATTGATATCTCCCATGGATTTGTCCAACCCTCTTTTAAAGCCATCTAGCAGACCACCTCCCTGACAACAGGACTGACCTGCTGGGAGCCTGAAGGGCCCTGCCCTGCTTCTCTCCACCTGGCTTGGGGCAGGACCTGACAGGCTCCACAAAGGACTGCTGCTGCTGCTACTGGGCAGAGAGGACTCCGTTTTTGTTTTCTTTTTAAATTGCTTTTATTTTTTATCTATGTCATTTTAAATTGCGATTGATATTAATGCTGTATTCTTAGTTTTAGATTTTATGATTTATGTGGAAAGCATTTTCCATTTGGTTGTGTGCTTTTTGATGTGTTTTATTTATTGTTCATGACTTTCGTTATGTTGGTAATTACTGTATTTTTCGCCCCATAGGACGCACCGCCCCATAGGACGCACCTAGTGTTTTTTTGGGGGGGGGGAATAAAGGAATTTTTTTATTTCCCCCCCAGGCATGGGGGCTGGTGCGGGGGAAACCTGAGCTTCCCCCGACCCCAGCCCCCAGAACAGGCTGCCGCCCCAAGCCTCGCGCGCCCGGCGGGACCTCCCGCCGGGATCGCAAGGCTTGCGGATAGTTTCCTGAAGCCTGGAGAGCGAGAGGGGTCGGTGTGCATCGACGCCTCTCGCTCTCCAGGCTTCAGCGAAAGCCTGCATTCGCCCCATAGGACGCACACACATTTCCCCTTCATTTTTGGAGGGGAAAATGTGTGTCCTATAGGGCAAAAAATACGGTATGTAAATCTTGTCACGTTGTAAGCCTGAAAGAGCGTCTCCACCCCCATCATTCTGCCCGGACACTGAGGTCCAGCGCAGAGGGCCTTCTGGTGGTTCCCTCGCTGCAAGAAGCCAAGTTACAGGGAACCAGGCAGAGGGCCTTTTTGGTAGTGGCACCCGCCCTGTGGAACACCCTCCCACCAGATGTCAAAGAGAAGAATAGCTACCAGACTTTTAGAAGACATCTGAAGGCAGCCCTGTTTAGGGAAGCTTTTAATGTTTAACCGACTATTGTATTTTAATATTCTCTTGAAAGCTGCCCAGAGTGGCTGGGGAAACCCAGCCAGATAAGTGGGGTATAAGTAATAAATTATTATTATTATTATTATTATTATTATTATTATTATTAGCCGCCTTGAGCTTTGTTTTAACTCTGGAAAGGTGGCATACAAGTAAAATGATGAATGAATGATGAATGAATAGCATCCTTAGCTGAATCAAATTCCTCTCCCATTCCTAACCTAATGGCAACATTACTGCTGATCAGAAATGGCCTGTTTTGAAACAAATAGGTTTTGGGTATGTGGCAAGAAAGGCAAGCACTATTTGTTCATGCCTAATCTCCAAGGTGAGAGAAGGCTGTTGCAAGGATTTCAAAAGTAAGTGCCATTACTGTAAAAGAGCTCTTCTGGGTGGATACAAGATGGAGCCGTGTCTTCAGTGTTCATCAGCAGCTGATTGCCCGAGGCAGAAAATGCTCTCTCTTTGGAACATTTCCCGAGAAGCAGCCAGAGAGATGCTGCAGAAGTTTCCTTGCCCTCCTCTCCTGCTTATGTGCAAAGGACTCTGAAGTTGTTTTGCTCCATTTGAACTTGGCATAAGGGTTTTCGGCGGGGTGGGGGAGAGAATGAACTCATCCACACACGTTAAGAGTCACGGCAGCCTGATAATCCTCCTTTCCCAAGGCACAGTGATGAGATTAATCAAACAGCATAAGCCACCACACACACACACACATACACACACACACACCTTTTCTCATGCAATCCATGCTTTTAATTTCCCCAGTGTTCAGTAGCACACTGGCATTTTGGAGAGATAAGCTTACCTGGTTTTGCAAGGATACAATGCTGGGGAAAGGAGATTACACGATTATCAAGGAATCCTCAATATTGCCCAAGTGTTGCCTTTTCTTCTTCTGTTTCTAATCAGGGCTGTTGGGTACCGCCAGGCTCTATGGGTCTCAAACCTGGAGCACTCCAGGCCGCAAGAATGCAAGAAGGACCCTGCTGGTTCAGGTTAGAGGTCTGTCCTGGACAGCATTCTGTTTCTAGTAGTGACCAAAGAGATAGGGAAGTTGCAGGCATGTATGAAGAAGCTACATATGCAGTCAGCCTCTTAGGTTTAACATAGGAAAATTCCATTGGAGTATACTAAGCTAGAAGAAGCTTTCTCTGAGCTCTAGCTGAGTTGATAATTAATTGTTGTTATTGTTTGCTTCTAGCTCTGATGTGAGTGTTTAACCTTAGATCAGGTGATTAAGGTATTGAATTGCACATCACCATTTTGAAAGGGAGTTGCCTTTGGTCCTTGTTCCTAGGCTCTGTGAGAGTGAGGAGGTAAATGAAGGCTATTGGAGGCTGTAAAAAGAGAGAGAGACCTTTGCTTATAGGTCTGTTTCGAGTATTTCAAATTTCCAAGATGCTGTGCCTGTTCTGGACAGCACAAGATGACTTATGGAATTATTTGGACGCATCTTTGATGTTTTTGTTCTGTTCTTGAAGAAAGTTCTGCAAGTAGAATTTTGAGCCATCTAATGGGTCTGGACAATGCTGCATTCCAAAAGGGGCCAGTTTTTATGCATCCAGTCGCTTCAGACTGCACAATACTAATAATATCTGCAATAAGCGCTGTCCACGCAGGCAGAGGCTCTCCAAGGTTTCAGATTTGCATCTTGCCCTGTTCTTCCTGCAGGTGCTGGGAATTGATCTTTGCACCTTCTGTATGCAAAGGCTGGGCTCTCCAAGGCCCCTTCCTAAAAATGCTTGGGATATCTACAAGAGTATATTATTAATTATTACATTTATATATCACCTTCACTCCATCCCCACCCCCCAGAGCTTAAGGCAGGGTACATGATTCCCTTCCCCATTTTATGCTCATACCCACCCTGTGAAGTCTGGTTGGGACAAGAGACTGGCCCCGGGTCACACAGTGAGCTTCATAGATGAGTGGGGATTTGAAACCCGGTCTCCCATGTCCTATTCCAACATTCACTATCATTATAGGCTTCACTGATTCTAAAGGTTGGGGAAGCGATACTTCCTTTTGCAAAAGCCATGCTGATTTGTCATGAGCAAGGCTTCTTCTATGCACTGGGGAACTCTAGCAATTCCCCCCAAGGGCAGGAATTAGGCTCACAGTTTGCAGCGCATCAACTCTCCATTTTAAATCTTTTTTGAGAACTGGTGTTTGCATTACCAGCTCTTTCCCAGCCCTCTGGTATGTAAGCTGATTTTAATGAGAAGTTGCATATTTTGTCAAAAAGATCAGCGATTTCACATTTAAGCTCTTTAAGGACTCTCGGGCGAATGCCATCTGGTCCTGTTGACTTGTTAATTTGTAAGTTGTCAATTAGCTCTAAAACATCATCCAGTGTCACCTCTGTTTGACATAGCTCCTCTGACGCCCTCCCTGAAAACAACCCTTCTGGTGTGGAAAGTGTCCTATCTTCCATGCTAGAGGCTGATGTATAGGCCACCCAAGATTGAATCAGCATCTTTCTGCCTGCCAAGCATGTGCTCTGTCACTGAGCGATATCCTCTTTCCTTGATTGTCTTCTGTTGCAGCTGGGGGTATATACTCCTGTCGGGATCAGAGGGGGCTTGGATATCTCCTGGCATTTGCTCTGGTGTCCCTTATCATGGCGGGCCGATTGAATTGAGAAAGGACAGGTGGTATTGCCCAGTACTGATGCCGCCACACCTTTGGGAGCTCATTGGTTCATCCTTGCTCAGTCAGCCTTCCTATGAATCTGCCCCAAGGTGCCATCTAACTCTGGCCAGGGTCCTGCTAGGGCTCCAGCTGACCACCCCTTCAGCAGCCTCCTGCTCCCACCACGCCGCTGGAGGACAATTTCTGTTCTTATCTTGAAGCAAAGTTCTTAACCTGAAGCACAATTTCTGGGTTAGCGGAGTGTGTAACCTGAAGTGTATGTAACCCAAGGTACCACTGTAGTTCTCCTTGTGTTCTTATGCACATTGCTCCCAGAGAGCTGCTAAATGGGAGAACTGGTTCTGTCCGTAGTCCCTTTATTAGTTTCTGACATTCACTAACTCTAGCAGTTATGGGTGCCCTTGCACCCCCAAACTCTGTTACCCCAGGTCTGCAACAATACCTTTGTACAGTTGGCTAGATTTTACATGCACAGTGATATTTTGGTTTAAGAACTTAATTCGTTCTGGAGGTCTGTTCTTAACCTAAATCTGTTCTTAACCTGAGGTACCACTTTAGCTAATGGGGCCTCCCACTGCCACCGTGCGATTTCTGTGCTCATCCTGAAGCAAAGTTCTTAACCCGAGGTACTATTTCTGGGTTAGCGGAATCTGTAACCTGAAGCGTCTTTAACCCGAGGTACCACTGCATTCCTCTTTCTTCTAACCAGGCAAGCAAAAGCCATGATCCGAGTTCCAGGACCCATTCCAGAAAGTCAAAAGGGAGGTTGTAAAGAGGAATGTAGACTGGGGAGCTTTCTGAGGGCCAGATGGATAACTGTGGAGGGCCATGTTCAGTCCCTGGACCTGAGGTCCCCCACTCCTCCTAGCCTATCTATAACAAGCTGGAAGCCAAGCAAAGGCATGGCACACAAAAGCCAATTTACCACATGAAAGCCAATTTACCACACAGCTAATGGCGTTAATGGCACCACAGTAACCCGACTGCAGCGTTCAGTTCAAAGCCAGAGATCTCGAAAAGGAAGGAAGAGCTACGCCACTGGATTCCTCTGTCGTGATGACAGCCCACCGGCAAATTCTCTTTCATGGAAGGTCAGCTCAAAACACGACACCTGGAAACCTTTTTTCTGCTTCGCTTAATCTCCAGCGGAGGGAAGAAGAAAAACAGCCTTTTGTTTTTAATTCCAACAGCAGCCCCTCGTTGCTCTGAACATGCGCTCCTGAATCTCCCAAGTCTAGCTGGCCTGCACCTTCGTTGTGAGGCAACGTGGTCCCTTTATGCAATTTCTCTTCAGTTTTCAAGTAGCCCTTTATGCCGGAGCTACACTGTTTTCCTTTTGGATATAAAGCCATGCAATTAAGGGGCGACAGCTAAATGGACCCTCAACTGTTGTGCTGAGAGGCTGTTTGCTGTTGCTGGGGGATGAGGAATGGGGGGGGGGAGCTGCTGGCTTCAGGCCTTGCTTAAAGGCTTTCTGGAATCACCTGCACTGTAGCTGATGGGAATTGTAGTCCATAACACCTGGAGGGCACCAGGTTGGCAATGCCAGGACTTGATGGCCTGCAAGCCTCTTTTTGGTTCAGTAATTGCATGCTTACACATCACTTGGGAAGACAGGCGAACTAATGACGGTGTACTGGAAGAAGCAAAGATCACCAGTGTCGAAGCAATGATTCTTCAACATCAACTTCGTTGGACTGCTCACGTGCGGATGCCTGATTATTGTCTTCCAAAGCAATGACTCTATTCCGAACATAAAAATGGAAAGCGCAATGTTGGTGGTCAGCAAAAGAGGTTTAAAGACTCTCTCAAGGGAAATCTAAAAAAAAAAAGTAGTATAAACACCGACAACTGGGAAACACTGGCCTGCGAGCGCTCCAGTTGGAGAACAACCTTTACCAAAGGTGTCATGGGCTTTGAAGACACTTGAACTCAGGGCAAAAGGGAGAAATGTGCTATAAGGAAGGCATGCTTGGTTAACACTCACCATGATCAACTCCCACCCAGAAACCTATGTCCCCACTGTGGAAGGATGTGAGGATCCAGAATTGGCCTCCCCAGTCACTTATGGACTCACTATTAAGACTGTTTTCAAGGAAGAAAATCTTACTCGGCTACGATCGAAGAAGAAGAAGAAGAAGAAGAAGCTTGTCCCATCATCTTTCCTTTTTATGATCTGCATTTTGTAAAAACAGCTTCATTGTAAACGTGGCCTCTTCTTTCCCTGTATCTTTGATGTTATTTGCGAATGCGAATGAAGCATTTTAGATCTCCCTGCACAATAGTAATTCATTTCATTTGATCTGCCTCACTTCAGTATTTTGCCTCTGATGTGTAAAGGGCAGCACAACTATCGGTTAAAAGCTGGCTTTGTAATCAATGCTACCCGAAAAAGAAAGAAAGAAAAATAAAATAAAAACTCCACTCGGTAGAAGGTTGCATTATTGTTGCTTCCAACACTTACGCAATAAAGTACCATATTTTTCGCTCTATAGGACGCACTCGACCATAGGACGCACCTTGTTTTAGAGGGGGAGAACAAGAAAAAAATTCTCCCCCTCTCTGCTCAGTGCCCCTTCAGCGAAGCGGCAGGAGAAATGGAGCCCCTTCCATTTCTCCTTCCGCCTCGCTGAAGGGGCGCTGCACAGCTATCCCTCTCTGCTGAAGCAGTGCGGTTGCCTGTAATGCAAGTTGGTGGCTTTTCCTGTGTCCAGTAAAACAAGAAATACAGCCGTTAAAAGTATAGACCTCTCCAGGTTTGTTGCTAGGATTATTAGTGTTGAATCTCAAAACACCTTGGGCCAGATTTATTTAAATAGTTCCAATAGTAGGAGCCATCGCAGTGAGTTCTGCTGGTGCAATGGGGCTCCTCCCCTCCTATGCACCCAAAGACACCCCAAATCAACTCTGGGGTGGTTGGAGAACCCCCAGAACAACACATGGGGGAAAGAGGTGGATTATTTCATTCTGCATTGATGGAATGATCGCTTCTGCGCAACATTGAGTCCCACCCCTAAACTCTATGATTCCAGTGCCTGCAAACTATGGTTGCAACCAAAGTATGGATTTATTTTTTTGGGTGAGGGATACAATTCCCTATCCTTATCCTGGTCACCAAAATGACTGGGACTAGATCAATCTGTTCCTTGTCATCTGCTAAGTATTCTTGGCAGGAGGAGGCATCGTCATATTGTTAATGCAATCTTAAAATAGTCTGGCAGGTATTCTCTCTTCTGGCTAGGAGGGATGTCTGTGCATCCTCCCAATTTGTTGCTAATGTAAAATGACTTAAAAAAAGAGTCAATTTCTAATTAAAAGTGGAAAAACAACCAGATCGATAAATGTTCCAATGTATTAGGTTTTGGCCACACTTGGCCTTAGTTGCACGTCGACTCCTAAACGGCTGCCATGCTGGTAAGGACTCGGCAGTTATTAAGCACTAATTCAATCTAATGAGTTGGGTAATTCAGACAAGAGGGAAGTGATCCACCAAACGAACGAGGAAGCATTTTTAAATTGGCATCAGCAGTGTTTACAAGTCTGTGGTGCATACCAAGCTCTGACAGCAATCATCAGAAGAAATATGGTTGAGAAGATGGCGGCAGAAAAAAAAAAAGGAGTTTAAAAGTGAAGCAAGCTGCACAGAACATTAAGAGAATATGGGCTACATCTGACTAAGCTGTGCTCAGAGAAGGCTCACTGCGATCGATGGAACATGGCTAATTGAAGTCCATTGATTACAGTGAGCTACTCTGAGTATGACGTAGGCCCCATCTGCACTATGCATTTAAATGAGTATTATACCCCTTGAAACAGTCATGGTTTCCCCCAAGGAATCCTGGGAGCTGTAGTTTCTGGAGGGTGCAGAGAGTTAAAGGGTAAAGGTAAAGGGGACCCCTGACCATTAGGTCCAGTCGTGACCGGCTCTGGGGATGTGGCGCTCATCTCACTTTATTGGCCAAGGGAGCTGGCTTACAGCTTCCGGGTCATGTGGCCAGCATGACTAAGCCACTTCTGGCGAACCAGAGCAGCGCACGGAAACACCGTTTACCTTTCCGCCAGAGTGGTACCTATTTATTTACTTGCACTTTGACGTGCTTTCGAACTGCTAGGTTGGCAGGAGCAGGGACCGAGCAACGGGAACTCACCCCGTCGTGGGGATTTGAACCGCCGACCTTCTGATTGGCAAGTCCTAGGCTCTGTGGTTTAACCCCCAGCGCCCCCAGCGTCCCTGTTGGAAGAATTAGAAGAGGCTTATTCCCCTGGCCAAACTACAGTCCCCAGAGTTCTCTGGTATAACCCACTTTGTTTGAAGGTCATACCAGATTGCCTCTGCTGGTGTAACAGCCTAGCCCTGATCTCCCCGCCATCTCTGCCTCCCAGTAAATGTCAGTAATGCCCCTGCTAGGGAGCTAGCATAGCAGGCACATAGAAGATGAGATGATAGATGATAGTTTATGGATGAGAGCTTAGGAAGGAGGCTGACCCTATAGCCAAGAGATCCACCCACATCTTCATTTAGACACTGCTCAGTAGGTTAAAAGGACACGGGTGGTGCTGTGGGTTAAACCAGAGCCTAGGGCTTAATGTGGCAGTAGATAAATCATGCTTCAGATCTGGATTTTTGGAAGAAGGCCTAGGTTGATTGTATCATGTAACACCATGTGTTTATCATCCTTATATGGTAACAGATAAAGGTATTACCGTATAGGTAAAGGTAAAGATAAAGGATCCCTGGACGGTTAAGTGCAGTCAAAGGCGACTATGGGGTTGCAGCGCTCATCTTGCTTTAAGGCTGAGGGAGCCGGCGTTTGTCCAGACAGCTTTCCGAGTCATGTGGCCAGCATGACTAAACCGCTTCTGGCGCAACAGAACACTGTGACGGAAACCAGAGCGCATGGAAACGCCATTTACCTTCCCACCACAGTGGTACCTATTTATCTACTTGCACTGGCGTGCTTTTAAACTGCTAGGTTAGCAGGAGCTGGGACAGAGCAACGGGAGCTCACCGCAACACGAGAATTCGAACTGCAGACCTTCTGATTGGCAAGCCCAAGAGGCCCAGTTGTTGAGACCACAGCACCACCTGCAGCCTTTGACTGGACTTAACCATATAGGGTTCCTTTACCTTTACCTTTACCTTTACCTTTACCTATATGGTAATACTGGTTGGATGGTGTCTTGTATGCCTCCTTCCGGACACTCCTGCTGTTAAGATGATTCCAAGTGTATTGCTCTGCTTTCCTTTGGACCACATCAGCGAGGCTGAGACTGGGGTCTTGTGTCTGGCCAGCCCAAGACCTCCACACACACACTGCCCAGCCTTGTGCCCTGGAGAGCTCTCTTTGCTGCTACTAACGTAGGAAAAACAAACATGGGAGGCAGCAGTTACAAGTTACTTGTCTCTGCAGCCACAGCAGGCGCTGCGATTCTCCAGCGGTTTGACTTCACCCCCGGATCCGCACCCCGTCTTCCCTCGGGACAGACAGATGGCAACTAAATACTGGCCTCTGCCAAACAACAAAGCCTCAACCCGGTAGCAAAATATTCCAAGACATTTCTTTAGTAAGACATTTCAAAACTGCTGGTGTAAGGATAAATGTCAAGACTTGAGGATTCATTTGTCCTGAACATCTTACAACTCAGATGATTAGACAAAGATGAATTCTAGAGCAAAAGCAGATCTTCAAATGCTCTTTGACATAGTTTTCGAGGAAGAAAGAAAGCGAAAGTGAGCAAAGCCCCTTTTAAAATGATGTCTCTGATGTGTGGAGAAAGAGTGTGTCTTGCCAATGATGAACTTCTGAGTCTCTCTTCTGAAACCCCTGTCTTCCCTCCCCAGAGTTATCTCACTCTCTTGCCGGCGGATTATCTCTTTGGGGTGTTTCTCCCCTCATCATGTCTCAACCCAGGAGTAAATCAAAGTAAGGGGAAAGGGGCAGCTACAGCACTCTTAGTCTTGGGATAGATCAGGAAATGAAACCTAGCGGCAAGTTTCTACAATCTCTGTGTTGGAGTGTGGCTACCAACAGTGGTGTAGTGAGGTCAGGTGGTACCCGGTGCAGAAAATTTCTTGTCACTCTCCCATTGATTTATTTATTTTTTTGTCTGCAAAAATGGTTTGACTTTATTTCATATTTTCTTACAAAGGAATGTGGATTCTGGGCCTTTGATAACTATAATAATACTAAAATACTAATACTAATAATTTATTTATACCCTGCACATCTGGCTGAGTTTCCCCAGCCACTCTGGGCTGCTCCCAGAGTTAAAAACAATACAGCATTAAATATTAAAAAAAACTTCCCTAAACAAGGCTGCCTTCAGATGTCTTTTAAAGATAAGAGACAATGGTACCTCGGGTTAAGTACTTAATTCGTTCTGGAGGTCTGTACTTAACCTGAAACTGTTCTTAACCTGAAGCACCACATTAGCTAATGGGGCCTCCTGCTGCTGCCACGCTGCCGGAGCACCATTTCTGTTCTCACCCTGAAGCAAAGTTCTTAACCTGAAGCACTATTTCTGGGTTAGCGGAGTGTGTAACCTGAAGCGTATGTAACCTGAAGCATATGTAACCCGAGGTACCACTGTAGCTGCTTATTTCCTTGACATCTGATGGGAGTGCGTTCCACAGGGCGGGCGCCACTACTGAGAAGGCCCTCTGTCTGGTTCCCTGTAACCTAACTTTTCGCAATGAGGGAACTGCCAGAAGGCCCTCGGAGCTGGACATCAGCGTCCAGTCTGAGCGATGGGAGTGGAGACGCTCCTTCTGGTATACAGGACCGAGGCCATTTAGGGCTTTAAAGGTCAGCACCAACACTTTGAATTGTGCTCGGAAATGTACTGGGAGCCCAGTAGGCGACTGTGGAGAGATACATAAATCTACAGGATGAGTTGTGTTAATTTATTTATAGCAGGCATGTCCCAAGAGACTGCAATCTACTCCCACTATAAAAAGCTGGGAGTGATCCACCCACTGGATTGGCCAATGTTGTTGAGCTTTTTTGGGGGAGCCAAAGTTGGTGAGCTTTTCTTGTGGAGATTGTGTCCCTTGTGACGAGGAGTCTGCAGCGGGCAGACTGTTTTGGCAGCGGGAAGCCTGCATGAGCCAAAGCCGCAGCGTCTCTCATGTACAGCGAGTGCCGCACACCATTTTGTCACCCCCATCAGAGGTGACACCTGGGGTGAACCGCCCCCCCCCCCGCCGCAACCAACCTGCTCTGCTCCTGGCTACCAAACATTGCTTAAAATGAAATCCAGGGCAAAATTGGAAGGAACGGTGCCCTCAAATCACGCACACATTATTTTTGTAAGATCCCCTGTGTGTTAATCGAGAAAGTGCCCCAGGTATTTATATGTTTGATTGTTTATTTAAATGCTTCCCATAAACATAGAGCAAGGCAGAATACCAACATGCCAAATTACAGCAACGTTGGAAAAATGAAATTCATATTTCAAAGACCTGCTTCCTGCTGAGGCTCTGCATGTGGGGAGTTCCACAGGGCCCACCTTGCCACAACAAACCAGTGGAATAGCATGGGTTGCCAGTGCCTAGGGCAAGGTACACCAGCAATAGCACACTCATAAGAAGCTCCACTGGTCGGGACCAGGTTCCAGCATGCTGCCAGCCAAGTCTTGCATAGCTGTTTGTTTGTCTGTGCCTGTTCACAAATACAGTGGTACCTCGGGTTAAGAACTTAATTCATTCTGGAGGTCCGTTCTTGACCTGAAACTGTTCTTAACCTGAGGTACCACTTTAACTAATGGGGCCTCCTGCTGCCGCCACGTCACTGCTACGCCGCCACTGCACAATTTCTGTTCTCATCCTGAAACAAAGTTCTTAACCTGAGGTACTATTTCTGGGTTAGTGGAATCTGTAACCTGAAGTGTCTTTAACCCGAGGTACTGCTGTACATGCATTCCTTATCTTCAAAGGTATCTCCATATATATGTACATTCATACATCTTGTTTGGCTGGATAATTGCAAAGGAAAATAGGGAGAAGTGCAAATTTCAAATGATATCTGTGTTCCAGTTCCGACATTGGTTTGAGAAGTACAAATCAGGTAAAGGTAAAGGTAAAGGGACCCCTGACCATTAGGTCCAGTCTTGACCAACTCTGGGGTTGCAGTGCTCATCTCGCTTTATTGGCCAAGGGAGCCGGGTCATGTGGCCAGCATGACTAAGCCGCTTCTGGAGAATCAGAGCAGCACACAGAAACGCTGTTTACCTTCCCGCCGGAGTGGTACCTATTTATTTACTTGCATTTTGACGTGCTTTCGAACTGCTAGGTTAGCAGGAGCAGGGACTGAGGAACGGGAGCTCACCCCGTCATGGGGATTTGAACCGCCGACCTTCTGATCAGCAAGTCCTAGGCTCTGTGGTTTAACCCACAGCGCCACCCCCATCCCTTAATCAGGTAGCTTCTTATTAAAGTTGCAGTTGAAATCAACTTTCTCCTCTATCCCTTGCCCTGCTTTGCCTATGCAACCTTCTGGGGTGCCATACACACTGATGCCAGGGCATACAAATCATAAATAATATTATCAGTTGTGGGATTTAAAGGTGAGGCCTTTCTCTCACCTAAAGGCTGCAGCCAGATGGGATGCTTAAGCACAATGTGGGTTGGGGGCGATGGCGATGGCAAGTCCGCCAGCTACTACTGTTGACTTTAGTGAGTGTTTTGTGAGAGAAGTGGATGCTCAAGGTTAATGGTTCAGCACAGTGCTTTTTTCTGGGGGGACACAGGGGTACACATACCCCAAAACATTTTGTGACTCTAAGTTTGGCCTCATTGAGGGGCAGTACAGTCATACCTCATGTTACGTTTGCTTCAGGTTGTGCTTTTTCAGGTTGTGTCCTGCGGCGACCCAGACGTACCGGAAAGGGTTACTTCCAGGTTTCGCCACTCGCGCATGTGCATATGTGCAAAATGACATAATGCGCATGCGCAGAAGTGGCGAATCACGACCCGCGCATGCGCAGACACGGGTTGCGTTCTTTTCAGGTTGCGAATGGGGCTCCGGAACGGATCCCGTTCGCAACCAGAGGTACCACTGTATTTCAATATGAGTAGGAAAATGAGAGTACCCCCCAACACTTTTTTAGAACAAAAGCACTGGTTCAGCAAGACAGGCACGGAATCAAGTGGAAGTTTGACTATTGAAAGGGTGACACGTAATGGAGTGTGCGGGCGGAGGGACAGGCAGATAAAGTGAGTGAGTGGCGGCACCCTTGACAAACACTGATGAAAAACTGACGGCTTTTATTCATACAAAGAGACAAATCTTTTTTTAAAGCTAATAAATACATGACAGGGACACTTCTCGTGGCATTGATAAATGGTGACAAGTCCGTCTGGCTAAGAGGGAGAGCCGTCCAACATACAGAATTAGAGTTTGGCACACGTAACGCCGAAAGCAGACAGTAAAGGGGGAGGTAGGAGGGAGGGAGAAGGAGGCCTTTGCACGTCATTAAATACAGGTCATGGTACCCCATGGCTTTATTTTCAAAAACGCCTATGATTTGCTTAAGGGGAAAAATATATTTAAGTCCCGACTTATTGAGCTGGAGCATTAAAAAAACAATGTCAACAAGGGGTGGCGGTGGTGGTGGGGAGAAGTTATTTTAAAAACAGCTCTGTGTTCAGAGGGAAGGTTAATGCCATTTTTGAAACATCGAGCCTCTAGGTCCTTGTGATCTCTATTGATGTCTGGTTTGGAAGAATAAGAGGTACAGAACAAAGGACAGTGCCAATGTGACAAGGTATAATGAGGCAGAGGGGGGAGAAGAAGAGAAGATAAAACAGCGAGATGGAGATAGAGTGAGAGGCTCAGATCATTTATATAGTATAATAGATGAGAAGGACAGTTTGGTGTGGATAAATGTAAAGCAACGATGACTTTGATGAGCTCCTTTCTCTCTCTCTCTCTCTCTCTCTCTCTCTCTCTCTCTCTCTCTCTCTCTCTCATTGCCACCATATATTGCCGGCAATATCACAGAAAGGGAAGGTTGGGAGGAACGGCTCTGGGCCCTGCTAATGGGAAACAGGGAGAAGGATGAACTTGCCTGGTTTAGGTGATCAGAATGGGAAGGCCTTGTGCAAGTTGTTGGTCTTCTTGGGGTTCCAAAAATATAATTGATTTAGAGTTAATATAGCAGAGTACGCGGGTAGCACGATGGGTTAAACCACAGAGCCTAGGACTTGCCGATCAGAAGGTCAGCGGTTCAAATCCCCACGACAGGATGAGCTCCCATTGTTCGGTCCTTGCTCCTGCCAACCTGGCAGTTCGAAAGCACGTCAAAGTGCAAGTAGATAAATAGGTACCACTCTGGCGGGAAGGTAAATGGCGCTTCCGTGCGCTGCTCTAGTTCACCAGAAGCGGCTTAGTCATGCTGGCCACATGACCCAGAAGCTGTATGCCAGCTCCCTTGGCCAATAAAGCGCCACAACCCCAGAGTCAGTCATGACAGGACCTAATGGTCAGGGGTCCCTTTACCTTTACCTAACAGCTTAGGAGCTGAAGCTACCCATTCTATCTCATTTACCCATCACTAGCATTGCTTAAAACAGTGAATAAAACACACAGAGGTTCCATTGGTAAAGGGGGAGGGATGTTCCTTACTGATACCAGGAAAGGTCCTAGAATAGATAATTAAATAGCTGGTTTGTGAGCACTTTAAAAAGATGTGATTCCCAAGACTCAGCATGGGTTTCTCAAAAACAAGTCATGCCAGACGAATCTCATTTCTTAATTTGATAGCATCACAAGCTTGGTGGATCAGGGGAACACTGGACGTGGTGTATCTTGACTTCAGCAAGCCTGTGACCAAGTCCCCCATGATATTCTTGTGGAGAGCTGGTAAAATGTGGGCTAGACGAGGGAACTGTTCGGTGGATTTGTAGTTGGTTGACTGACCAAACCCAAAAAGTGTTCACTAATGGTTCCTCTGTTAGGATATAGTTCATTCCACCTTAAAAGGGAACAGGCTGTTGTGTGTCACATGCCTGTTTACTTCCAGCACTCGCTGGGAACTTCCATTGTATGTTGCTTTTGTGTTACTGCTGTTTTGCTGGACATGAAGGGATGCAGACATGTTTTCCTTTGTTCCTGAACTATGCTGAATAAATGCTGTAAACATGCTTGCACATTTCTCTGTCCGCCTCATCGGCTGTGTGATGGTTTACACACTCGGCTGACAGAGCCTGTACAGGTCTCTAAACGTATCTGAGGCTCGTGTCGCTGATCCAAGGGAGCCCGGCTGGAGCCAGCTGGGTGCCTGCCTGATGCCTGTCTGATGCCCCTGTCTCCCCAGCAGTATCCCAACATCCTTGTCATCCTGGGGGGAAAAATGTGACAATTGGGGTGCTGCAGTGTTCTATACAGTGGAAGAATGGAAGTGGGAGCTGGACCATAAAGAAGGCTGATCGCCGAAGAATTGATGCTTTTGAATTATGGTGCTGGAGGAGACTCTTGAGAGTCCCATGGACTGCAAGAAGATCAAACCTATCCATTCTGAAGGAAATCAGCCGTGAGTGCTCACTGGAAGAACAGATCCTGAAGCTGAGGCTCCAATACTTTGGTCACCTCATGAGAAGAGAAGACTCCCTGGAAAAGACCCTGATGTTGGGAGAGATGGAGGGCACAAGGAGAAGGGGACGACAGAGGACGAGATGGTTGGACAGTGTTCTCGAAGCTACCAGCATGAGTTTGACCAAACTGCGGGAGGCAGCGGAAGACAGAAGTGCCTGGCGTGCTCTGGTCCATGGGGTCACGAAGAGTTTGACATGACTAAACAACTAAACAACAGCAACAGTGTTCTGCCCAGGGCCTGTTGTTGTTCAATGTCTTTAGAAATGACTTGTTTGAAAGAACTGAGTTGATGCTCATCCAATCTGCAGATGACACCAAACTGGTTAATGCTACAGAAGATGGAATCAGGATTCCAGATGACCGTAACAGATTGGAGAACTGGCTCCAAATTAACAGAATGAAAATTCCGTAGGGACAACTGTAAGGTTCTGCACTTAGGCAGGAATAACCAGCTGCACAAATATAAGATGGGGAACAATTGGATCCAGGAGTTTTAGTAGATGCCTGTGGGAAGCCCAAAAGCAGGGCTTGAGCGCAATAACTGTCTCTCTTGATTCCCACCAACTCGCATTCAGAGGCAAACTGCCCCTGACAATGGAATGGCAGAATGGGAAGAAAAATGGAGTGAACGGGAGACATGCATGTTTGAGGTGGGCAGAATTCATGGGACAGGGATATATCAAGTAATGCAGGTGGCAAGATGATTTGTTTATTATTAAATTTGCATAGAAGGCTGATCACCGAAGAATTGATGCTTTTGAATTATGGTGCTGGAGGAGACTCTTGAGAGTCCCATGGACTGCAAGAAGATCAAACCTATCCATTCTGAAGGAAATCAGCCCTGAGTGCTCACTGGAAGAACAGATCCTGAAGCTGAGGCTCCAATACTTTGGCCACCTCATGAGAAGAGAAGACTCCCTGGAAAAGACCCTGATGTTGGGAAAGATGGAGGGCACAAGGAGAAGGGGACGACAGAGGAAGAGATGGTTGGACAGTGTTCTCGAAGCTACAAACATGAATTTGACCAAACTGCGGGAGACAGTGGAAGACAGGAGTGCCTGGTGTGCTCTGGTCCATGGGGTCATGAAGAGTCGGACGCGACTAAACGACTAAACAACAACAAATTTGCATCTTTCTAATCGGAGGAGTATTACACGAACGGTACCTGTGTGTCTGTTGGTTTGTGTGCTCACAATAAGGAGAAAAGAAACAACTGAGTCTGTCGGCACACAGATGTCTCTGAAGCCTGCAACAGCATCTTGAGTATTTACAGAAACTATTATCCCATAACCAGAATTTTATGCTTCTGAATGACAGAGCAATAGGAGGTATATTTTGGCTTATGTATTGAGAGACGATCAGCTAAGGGGAAGTTTGCATTTCATTCATGCATAGCTGGAGAGCTTAAATGAATAAATAAAACCAGCAGGAGCAATGGGATACAGCCTTCTCTCCCTCCAACAGGATAGTTACGGAGAACCACATGCCAGTCATGCTTCATACTTCTAGCATATTATACAGATTTATTTTTTTCTGTGCGGTGAGTAGGAAGTGCCTCAGATTCTGAAAAATAATTTTTCTTGGTGGGGTTTTGAGTGCTCAAACCAAATTGCCACCCCTTAGCTTCAGACTGGTGAAGCTTTCTAACCTTCCTAGATCAAGAAGAAAAAAGTTGCCCAGTACCTATTGTATTTTGAAATATATGGTTTGTCTAATATATATATTAGACAATATATATGTAATTAATATACATATATATATATATATTAGACAAAATATATGGTTTGCATACCTGAACTAACTTTTAATTTTAAGGACTCCTCTCTAATGATATCCACTTTTGATTATTATTTTTTAAGAAATTGTCATCTGTGAAAGAAAACTTTTTGTTAATTTATATTTCTGTTTACCTGTTTTTTCAGTATTTAACTGAAAACCTCAACTGTCTGTCTGTCTGTCTGTCTGTCTGTCTGTCTGTCTGTCTGTCTGTCTGTCTATTGGCTGAGGACCACAATACCTCAAGAACCATCTCTTTCCATATGAACCTACCTGGACCCTGAGATCATCTTCTGAGGCCCTTCTTCATGTGCCTCCTTCACAAGAGGTCCGGAGGGTGGCAACACAAGTGGCTTCCCATCTGTGGAATGCTCTCCCCAGGGAAGTTTGGTTGGCGCCTTCATTATGCACCTTTAGGCAGGAGCTGGGATCTTCTTGCAGTCCATGGGACTCTCAAGAGTCTCCTCCAGCACAATAATTCAAAAGCATCAATTCTTCAGTGATCAGCCTTCTTTATGGTCCAGCTCTCACTATACATGCTTTGGGGGGGGGGGGAACGCTCTCCTCTGCAGAATGACAGCCACTGTAGCTCCTGGAAAAAGCAGTGAGGAACTGCAGTATTTTGTTTTCCACGTTCTTCCTTTCCTTTCCTAGAATTCCACCTGGCAGTTTAAGCTCCCATTCCAGCCATTTCCCCCTTCTTGCCATTGTCGCTCTCTGCCTTCCTCTCTCATCCTCCTTTTTTTATCCTTTCCCTCCAAGCTTGCACATGGAACAAGTCAGGAGAGGCAGTATGGACTCCCCCACACATTTCCTTCCAGCCAGCTTCTACCATGACCCCACTGTCTGGAGGAGAAAACAGGAAAGCCCCTCTCCTCTCAGAGGATTCATCCAGCCCTGTTTGCAAACAAGCTTTGCCTTGCAGCAGGGGCAGAGGAAGGGGGCTACGGTGGGGGCGGTCTGCCTCAGGTGTCACCACCGAGGGGGGTGACAAAATGCCAGGTGGCACTCACCTCGGTGCCTGCAGTGCGCCCGAGCCACACGTCTCTCCTGGGTGTCCACAGGCTCTGCGCTGCCTCAAACAGTCCGCCCGCCACCTCCCCCTCAGCTATAGGGCGGATGAGTGAGAGGAGGCAGACAGACACCTCAGAGGCCCCATGGAGCGTCCTGCACTGGCTTTCCACGCCCCACAGGTGGCTGATCCTGGCCTCAGGTGCAGGGCACGCCCGCCGCTGCAGGCACCCAATCGGCTTGCTTCGCTGCTGCCTCACAGCCAGATGGGGGGAGAGGAAGAGTGAGTTGGAAGATTTTGACTGTGCCCTAACTGTATGGAAGTGAGAGCTGGACCATAAAGAAGGCTGATCGCCGAAGAATTGATGCTTTTGAATTATGGTGCTGGAGGAGACTCTTGAGAGTCCCATGGACTGCAAGAAGATCAAACCTATCCATTCTGAAGGAAATCAGCCCTGAGTGCTCACTGGAAGGACAGATCCTGAAGCTGAGGCTCCAATACTTTGGCCACCTCATGAGAAGAGAAGACTCCCTGGAAAAGACCCTGATGTTGGGAAAGATGGAGGGCACAAGGAGAAGGGGACGACAGAGGACGAGATGGTTGGACAGTGTTCTTGAAGCTACCAGCATGAGTTTGACCAAACTGCGGGAGGCAGTGGAAGACAGGAGTGCCTGGCGTGCTCTGGTCCAGGGGGTCACGAAAAGTCGGACATGACTAAACAACTAACAACAACAACAACTGTATGCAGTTCCACTGTACAGTGGTACCTCGGGTTACATATGCTTCATGTTACACACTCCACTAAGCCAGAAATAGTGCTTCAGGTTAAGAAATTTGCTTCAGGATAAGAACAGAAATCGGGATCCGGCGGCATGGCAGCAGCAGGGGGCCCCATTAGCTAAAGTGGTGCTTCAGGTTAAGAACAGTTTCAGGTTAAGAATGGACCTCCAGAATGAATTAAGTTTTTAACCCGCGGTACCACTGTACTGGCAGTTGGGTTGCTCCAGCTGCATCTCCCATCCTAGAAAAAGCAAATGATCTGTCTGTGAGCCGGGAACAGAACTTGTAGACTAATTAACAGTCACCAAATAGCAGTTGTCAAACTACCTGGAAACACTAGTTAAGGGCTATTAAGTGCTCAATGTAAACTAATTTTAATTAGATGCTCTCAGGTGCGTGCAGGAACACTCTTCTTCTTATATGCTTTCAAAATAATTTATGCATGGAGGCAGTTGGGCATCTCCGATAAGCGCTCTATAAATACTTAAAAGGAAAGTAGACTCTCAAGCTGGCTATCTTGTTTCCCCACCTTAATTCTTTTCTCTCTCGCTCCTGGTGAGTACTTGTCCAGTTGCAAAGGCAATGCCATCAGAAGACAAGTGCGATCTCTTCCAGTACTTCACAAGGCAATAAAAAATGTATTGTGCCAGGTAACCAGTACACTGTACTCTGACTAAATGCCAGTTTCTGCCTGATTCCACTTACTATCCTGTAGATTCCAGCCTGGGACAACTACTGATTTTCCGGAATCTGTGGTGGCTCCTTTCCTAATTTGCCAGAGTCCATTACAGCTCCACTTCTAATTCACCAGTTTCTATTTTGGTTCTGCTTTGGAATCCAGCAGTACCTTGGTTCTCAAACACCGAAAACCCAGAAATAGGTGTTCCGGTTTTCAAACATTTTTTGGAAGCCAAATGTCCAATGCGGTTGTCGGCTATTGTTTCCAGGACACCTGCACCAATCAGAAGCTGTGCCTTGGTCTTTGAACATTTTGGAAGTCAAACGGACTTCTGGAACAGATTAAGTTTGGCGCTTTTGTTTTTGCTATTTCTTTGGCATTGTTTCTGAGGCTTTTTTGGTTAATTTGTCTTTGTGACTGTGTGGAACCCAGTTCAGCTACTGATTGATTGACTGTGTGACTGCAGAAATTGATAAAAGCCCCCCATCCAAACAATGACTATCATCAGTGCATGTAACAAATAATTTTAATTTTAATTTTTATCATTCACAATACTGTCTTATTTATTTTATAGTACAGTACATTGATTATTGCTTTCATTTTATGGATCAATGGTCTCGTTAGATAGTAAAAATTATGTTAAATTGCTGTTTTAGGGGTTGTTTTTAAAAGTCTGGAACAGATCTGTTTCGCATTACTTTCTATGGGAAAGCGAGCCTTGGTTTTGGAACGCTTTGGTTTTGAAACAGACTTCTGGAACTGATTAAGTTTGAGAACCAAGGTACTACTGTAATAGAATGTTGGTGATGGAATTTGTCTAACGCAACCTCTTTCTCAATGCAGGATCTGCTGTTCAGTATGCAACTGTGACATCCTAGGTAAACTTTGGGGTTTCTGGGAAATCAGACAAAATGTGGGGGACCAACAGCTGCAGAATTCCTTAATTCCTGGTTTGGGGTCCAATGGCTTGACTTTACCCCCAATGGCACACTCTTCCACTGTCTCTCAAGACAGATGGATGACAACACATGCAAGGTGTAAAGCTGTCCACTATGGACAAGCGGGAAGCTGAATATAATGAACATTTAGCATGATCAAGCAGAGCTCTTCTGTTCTTAGCTCACAGCTCATTCTCTTTACCACTACAGTGGTACAGAGTGTATTATGAAGTGGTGGTTGCTTGTAGACCAGGCAGTAGATGCCATTCTAAGTGAGTAAGATGATGGCTGACATCACTTGTGGTACCTTTGATGGTTTTGCTGCAAGTTTTTAGGAGGCCCCTATTCCCCTCACAGAGCTACAATTTCTAGAGTTCCCCATGAAGTTTCCCAGTTTCCCAATTTCTAGAGTTCCCAGAATGCAATTCTGGTTCTAAACACAGTATAAGGAGTCTCTATAGTATATTGTATTTTAAAATGGGGTTTCAGAGTTTTTAGGGGTTTTTGAATGTCTTATGTAGATTTTTCAATTTCATTGTTCTGTATGGGACAATGACAATAAAGATATTGGAAAAAAGAAGAGGGATTGCTGGTTCAACTGCTTTGGAAATTGTAGCTCTGTGAAGGGAATAGGGGACCTCTTAACAACACTCAGCAGCCTTAACAAACTTCAGTTCCCAGAATTCTTTGGGGGAAGCCATGACTGTTTAGAGTGGTGTCATGGGGCCTCAGGCCCATTAAGAATGGGAGACACCTCCCAATTTTAAAATATAAAGAAGTCCGAGAAAATTGGCACTGCTCCAATAGATGGGCCATGTATTTTAGAACGAATATGTTTCCTTTCAAGTAGGAGAGTGAATCGATTTTACATAGAGCTCAACACCTGACACATAATGACCCCCTCCGAATCACAACAAAATGTTAGGAATTTCTTGGCTTGAAGTTTCATTGGGGTGATGGTAGTGGTGGAGAATGAGGCCTTCATGTCCCTATCCTGGGAAAAATCATGGTGCTTGGTCTACATCCTTCGCGTTTCCCCTGTACAAAGCAGCTCAATGTGAGAGCCTGTGCAATATACAGTTTACATTCTTCCAGCTAGCCTGGTCTCCCAGTATCAAATATTCAAAGGCATTTGGATTAAGAACAAATTTATTCCCTAACCGGAGAACCCCACGAGGGTGTCTGCGAGGCTGAGCTTCACACAGTCTTCTTATCTTGGAATCTCCAAAGCTGCTTCTGAATGCATCCCACCTTAAGCCCCATAATTCCTCATGAATTTAAAACAGAGTGGTAATTATATTTCTTCTGGAAGAATGGCCCTCTAGCGCTTCGGTGGGGCAATCCATTGGAAAGACAAGCACATTTGCACACAACTGAAGGGAGCCTCCAAATCCTTCCACGGCCGATGACATTTTACAAGCCCAGAGGATAATTTAATATGAGTAGCCATGGTGTTTCTATGGCAGTTGCCACATGAGAATCATTTTCACAGTAATTTTTAATTTACCGAGCTAATTGTATCTTTAAATCCGGGGTCTGTATTTTATCTTTTTTTGCTGGTGTTATGCAAGGCTCCAAGGCCCGAACTATATGTGTAAAGGTAAAGGTAAAGTTAAAGGGACCCCTGACCATTAGGTCCAGTCATGACCGACTCTGGGGTTGCGGCACTCATCTCGCTTTATTGGCTGAGGGAGCCGGCGTACAGCTTCTGGGTCATGTGGCGAGCATGACTAAGCCGCTTCTGGTGAACCAGAGCAGCGCACGGAAATGCCGTTTACCTTCCCGCTGGAGCGGTACCTATTTATCTACTTGCACTTTGACGTGCTTTCGAACTGCTAGGTTGGCAGGAGCAGGGACCGAGCAACGGGAGCTCACCCCGCCGTGGGGATTTGAACTGCTGACCTTCTGATCGGCAAGTCCTAGGCTCTGTGGTTTAACCCACAGTGCCACCCAAGTACATATGATTTTTTTAAAGGCAGGCCCAGGCTCGTGAGATTCCACAGCAAGACCTCAAGCAGCCCATGGAACTGGCACCAGAGACTGCATTCAGGCAAGGGCCAAGGCAAAGGCAAGTTCAAAAGGCAGTCCACAATCAAGTTGCATGGAAGCAGTAGTTCAGGCAAAGGCAAGGTATCCAAGGGCAAAGTACAGGGCAGTTGGCAAGGCAATGTCCAGTAGTTCAGTACATTTTAAAAGCGGTCAACATAAGACAAGAACGGTTGATCGTTTTATAGGAACCAGTGGCTTGATTTGTGCACACCAAGCAAGCCACGGTTTGCTGGACAGAGAATCAAACAAACCGTGGCTTGTTTGTCCAGAGCTTGGTTTGTTTTCTAGCTGGGCTTCCCTGGAATTTGATAAGCATCTAGTAGCTAAAACGAGGGTTGCCATATTTCAAAAAGTGAAAAGACAAAGTTGTTGAGCTTCCTCCCCCCAACCCAAGCCAAAGTTGTTGGGGGGCTGTTGGTGGGAGCTGTCTCCCTGTCTAAGGCACAAAAGTAAGGGGTAGACTTTCTCACATGCCCACATTGTTTGCCCTGGCACTTACTTGTGGCTGAGAAGGGCTCCCACCATAGTCTGTGCTTCCCCCGGGCGAGAGCTTCAGCGCCCTCACTGCTGGCAAGAAACACAGAGAGAAGTGTGGAGCGGCCCATCTCGGTGGTGATGCACGCAGGAGTCCGGCTTCATCGGGGGGCTTGCTCAGGCACAGCTGCCCATGGCCTTGAAGAGCGAGCTCTTGGGCAGCACTGTCTCCAGTTCTCCCCCCCCCAATTTTTTAATTGATTTTCACAAAATTATAAACAAACAAACAAACAAACAAACATAAATCATAACCTTATTAAAATTACACTTATTAACATTGTTAAGTGGCTTCCTCGCTTCAATGCATATTTCATTTCATTTCAATGCATATCCTTTTAACGGTTTTCCAAATCAGAGTTCTCATAAACTTAACTTAATCATTTAACATCCTTATATCTTTTCAGTTCAAGATTAAATATATTAATTCATCACTTAACTCATATGAAATCCTAAGCTAATCTAATACCTGCAAGCTATTTCCAATTAGTTTAACTTAACAAATTTAACTAAATAATCATTAAATTTTGTCCATCCTTCCTGATACTCCTCCTCCTTCTGGTCACGGACTCTTCCGGTCAGGTTGGCTAGCTCCGAAAAATCCATCATCTTCATCTGCCATTCTTCCACAGTTGGTAATTCTTGCGTTTTCCACTTTTTAGCTAGTAAAATTCGAGCAGCAGCTGTGGCATACAAAAATAATTTAACATCTTTCTTGGGCAATTCCAAACCTGTTATTCCAAGAAGAATGGCAGACAAAATTAATGGACTATGCAGAATTGGATAAGATGGTAGGAAGGATTCAAAACTTGCGGGACCAGAGATTCACAGAAGACTGGAAGAAATATACGAATTATTTGAAGAGCAACTGTAATCAACAAATTACGCTAGTAGGACCACAAGAAGTTTTGTAATATATGAAATATTGCAAAGAAGATAAAGAAGAGAGACATTAGTTATGATACTTAAATGTAATAGTGAAATTAAGAAATGTAAATTAAGTGGAAAAGATTGGAAAATTTTCAGATGTGGTTGATAGAAGTCAAATTTTTTTAAAAGATATAAAAGTATGTTTTATAATTGTTGAAAATGATATATTAAAAAGCTAATAATATATATATATACTAGTAGGACCACAAGAAGTTTTGTAATATATGAAATATTGCAAAGAAGATAAAGAATAGAGACATTAGTTATGATACTTAAATGTAATAGTGAAATTAAGAAATGTAATTAAGTGGAAAAGATTGGAAAATTTTCAGATGTGGTTGATGGAAGTCAAAAAATTGTATAAGATATAAAAGTATGTTTTATAATTGTTGAAAATGGTATATTAAAAAGCTAATAAAAATATATATACGGTATATATAAAAAGATGTCGGGTAGCTCTGAGGCCAGGTAGCCATTGTTGAGGTTTTTTATTTTTTGTTTAAAATAAAGCTCCCCCCCAAAAAAAGTTTTGAAGCTTTTTAAAGGATTTTCACCAGAAAATTGGCCACATTGCCATACGTCTGGGTTTCCCCTGACATTTTAGCGATTTCTGGAAATTCCACCCGGACGCCATTTCCAGAATCGGAATCCCAGATATATCCGAGAAAACCCGGACATATGGCAGCCCTATTAAAACAAACCAAGGTTCATAAGACAACAACTAACCATGACTTCAGCTCATGGTTTGTTGGCAGTAAACAAACCATAGTTAAGATAGTGGGCAGTGTTCCCACATAAGAATGCTAAGCCAGGGTTTAATAATAGTTCTGTGTGTGAACAAGGCCTATACTAGCGCAATCCTAATGAAACCAGATGAAAGTCCATCATAAAAAACAGATCAACGTGGAAAGGCCTCAACAAATAAAAGTCATGTTATGGTTTGTCATGCCATCTGAACTCAGAATATGGTTTGCTTCAAACAGATCATGAGCATTAAGGCAGAAATAATTAGATTTGTTTTCTGCTTTTTTTCTGGCTTAGAGCTTGTGGTTTGTTTGGAGCAAAACAAACCATGGTCCAGAGTCAGATGATGCAACAAGTCACCGTATGGCTTATCTGAACCATCTTTTTTATGTCTTGGGGTGGAGGTGGGTAGGGTAGGGCAGAGAAAAAAGCCACACAGAGATCCACGTGATAGTGGAGAAGCCATGGTTAAACCATGTGTGGCGATCACACAGGGTCCCCGGATGTTTGACGGTCTATTGATCCCTGTGCCACCACTGTGATTGCTTTCTTCGCTGCTACCAACCCATTTCTCTCGGGTACACACGAAGTCCAGCCACTTGTTAACATCAGTGGCGTAGTGTGGGGGGTGCAGGGGGGGCCGGCCGCACCGCGCGCAACATCTGGGGGGGCGCGCTCGCCGCCTCCGGAGTCGCCGAAGAGCCTCAGGCGCAGGCTGTAGCAGAGCCCCATGTCTCGCAGAACCGACGAGCTGTGCGCACGTCCGGGCTGAAGGCGTACAGCAGGCAGCGGCTCTAAGCGCTTGCCGCGGTCCCCGCGCGTCAGGGCCGCGGAGGTTGCGCCAGGCAGCCCCTCCTCACAGCCCCGCCGCCGCCACTGCTGCTGCAGCTGCTGGGCCATGTTGCATTTTCCTCGCCTCTCTGCCCTCCTCCTCCGGGCAAGCGGCGTCGTTTGGGCAGCAGCGCCAGCAGCAACTCGCCTCAGATCACCTGACACAGACCCGCCGTCGTCGCCGTGGCTACCTTACTGTAAATACCCCAGCCCAGGCAGCAGCAAGAAGAAGCTGGCAGCGGCGGCAGGTTAGGGGTTAGGGGCGCAAATTACTTGCCTTGCCCCGGGTTAGGGGGCGCAAATTACTTGCCTTGCCCCAGGTTAGGGGGCGCAAATTACTTGTCTTGCCCCAGGTGCTGACAACCCACGCTACGCTGCTGGCTAACATTAACAAACAATCAAGTTTATTTTTATAAGCATGAACAAGGTTATGGTTTCAGTTAATTTTTCTTGTCAATTTCTTAATCCTAGTTCCTTAACTGTCCTATACGTTCCTAACAACTTCAAACTGATTATCCCAACTATCTATCTGACTCCACCTCTCACTCTCTCACCACACAACTCGACCAACCCACAGGCTTATCCTCCCTCTTCCTTCTCCAACTCCCAACTCTCAACTGACTTTCCAACCAACTCCGACTCTAACTCTAACTCCTCCCCTTGGTTCCCACTGGCCAATCACATCGCACTCATTTAACCCTTTCCTTATGACCCACCTAGGAGGCAAACACCACGCCATGGTTTAAAACAAACTGGTTTATCATGAAGGGTGAACCAGGACAGTTCTATTCTCTCAAGTATCAGGGAGAGTCTGTCTAAACAAATACATTTCCAGTTGTCTCTTGGAGCCCACCCCAGCTAGTGCCTCCTGAATTTCACTCTCCAGACATCTCAGATATGATATTCATAAGATATAACTCAAATATCATAGTTCTACATTTCTCCGTAACTCTAAAGAATGTGTTTTACATGTTGAAGGATTTCGGGGTCCAATTTTCTCCGCCCTCCTTGCATTTTCCATGAGCTCTTGTCATTTCCCTGTGCAATACCAGCTCTTTGTCTGTATAAATGGTTCTGCTGAATACCACTTTGGTAGAGAGCCTACGCTGGTACTGTAATATCTTGGCAAAGATTGGAAAATTACATGGGACAACTGCTCCCTTTCTCTTCTTCTTCTCTCTCTCTCTCTCTCTCTCTCTCTCTCTCTCTCTCTCTCTCTCAAAAAATATATATCTTCTAGTATAATTACATACCTACATTGTTACAAACTGAGTCAAGCACTCAGGCTACTGTTAAGTCTCCTCTCTGCGCCGCCCGCGTCTCTGGGATAATCAGCACTGTGGAAATGACCAGAAATAGCTGTCTTCACGTCAGAAACTTTGTTTTGAAAAATCAACATGTTTTTCAGGAAGCTCAGAGAATGCCTTGAGGTTAATCGCATACCTTTCTGAACACCTCATATAAAGTTAATCATTCTGCCTTTATTAAATTGTACTTCAAATGTAAAAACAAAACCCCCCAAAAGTTTTTTTTTGGGGGGGGAGGGGAGCAAATCCTGAAAATGAAAGAAGCATTGAAGGGCAGAGAACTTCAAGTCTAGGGGCCAAATGTGGCCTCCCAAATCTTTTTTTATAACAATTTTACTTAATTTTTCAGTTTACACATCTCAAAATAAACATTTTACTTAATACCATGTAACAATTGACTTCCCTCCTTCTCCTTTCATGGTTCATTTTACTTATCTATCATTCCTGCATATTTCACCATAGCCAATCTAATCGTTTCTCCATTTTACATCCTTCACATATTTACCATACTGTTGGATTTATCTAAATGCTACCAGCGTTTTCAATTGTACAGTTATTTTCTAAATATTCAGCAAATATTTTCCACTCCTCTTTGAATAAAGATTCTTCTTGCTCTCTTATTCTGTAAATTAAACTTGCAGCTCCCGCAAATACTACCATCTTAAGTTGCCAATCTTCCTTACTAGAGATCTTGCTCACTTTCCATCTTTGGGCTAGCAAAATCTGAGCTGCCGTGGTTGTGTAGATAAATATTTTTTTCTGACAACTGGAAACTTCAGACTGACCTATTTCTAGCAAAATGGTCTCAGATTTTTTTTGGGGGGATGTTATTTTAAGCATTTTTAAAAACTCATTGTAGATCATTCCCCAATAATCTTTAACCTTTTTACATGTCCACCACATGTTCCTTCCATTTCTATGCATTTCCAACACAGATCTGATCCAACTTTGTACATCTTGACCAACCTGCTTGGGGATAAATACCATCTATGCATCATTTTCATACTTTCAAAGTATAACATGCATTAAATTTCAAATCATTCCTCCAAAGTTTCTCCCACAGCTTTGGGTCTATGTTATGCCCTATATCTGTTGCCCAGTGTGTCATTGATGCTTTGACTAACTCGTTTCCCATTCAAATAATAAGTTATACATTTTTGACAATGATTTATCCTTATTCCATAATAATTATCTTTCATACTGTGAGCTTTGATCCGGAAACCCATGTTTAAAATCTAATTCAAACGTATCATATATTTGATGATACTGTAACCAATTCATAATTTGGCTCCGTACTTCTTCCATTGGCTTCAATCTAGGTTTCAGTCCAAGTCTCTCTAAGGCTCTCCCCAGGATGCCACCCTCCCTGGCCAGAGCCCTCTCCCTATAAGCTACTTCACTCACTGATTCAGCTTTGCATCCTCCTTGAGTGTTTGTGCCTGACTGGAACATGTCATTGAACTTGGATCCTGCTTCTTGCTAGCCTTGATGGAAGGATGGAGACCATGGGGCATGAGTGTATGCAGAAATCAGCCCTTTTGTATGGGGGGGGGGATTAAGATTTGCTGCTCCGCCCACTTTGCCTCTGGTCCTGCCTGTCATTGGCATGAGGTCCTTGGAAACAGTGGTATGCGGTCAGTGGACTAGGTAAAAAGGTAAGGTAAAGGACCCCTGGACGGTTAAGTCAAGTCAAAGGGAACTGAAGGAATGACCATCGGGTGTGGAACACACTTCTACCCACAGACAACCTCAGCTGTCTGACCGCGTGACCTTCGGGTGTGGAGCACACTTCCACCCCCAGACAAACCATAGCTGTCTGAACATCATGCCCTCTATCTAACCTTTGGCTTTCTCAGTGGTCTGCCGTGCCCTGTCTGTGACCTTTGTCTCCTTTGTCATACATTGTGCAAGGGGAAAGTGACGCAGTGGAAACAGGTGCCAAAATAACTTTGTACCACCCCACGATCTCGGGATTGGAAGATGTGTAAAGGTGACAGTCCAAAATGTACCTGACTGGTTTTGCATATTGTGCTAATAAAAAGAGCTTCAGCAGAGCTAGCTGGCAGCTTGCTTATACACAGCTCACCTGCATTACCAACTCCTGCCTCCTGCCTTCACTTCAGTGACTATGGGGTTGTGACACTCATCTCGCTTTCAGGCTGAGGGAGCCAGCGTTTGTCCGCGGGCAGCTTTCTGGGTCATGTGGCCAGCATAACTAAACCACTTTTGGCGCATGGAAACCATCTCACCATGGATATGCATTTTGCTGCAGCGGAACCTATTTATCTACTTGCACTTTGACATGCTTTTGAACTGCTAAGTTGGCAGAAGCTGGGGCAGAGCAACGGGAGCTCACCCTGTTGTGGGGATTCGAACCGCTGACCTTCTGAGCCCCAGAGGCACAGTGGTTTAGACCACAGAATGGTGCATCCAAAATACTTTGCAAAGGGCTAATGCTGGAGCATAGATTCATGTGATGTCATAGACATAATGAGGCTGTTTTCTTTCGGTTAGTTCAGTTATCAACTGCGTGAGAGTTTTGACTGTGAGAACAGCAAGTGTACTGCGCTGTGCTGCTACTTGCCTCAGAGCCAGTCTGTAAATATCCAGCAGTCTCAGATACAAATTCATGTAAATATATTTCAGTAATGTAAGTATCACCTGCGTCTCTTGTACATTCAATCTGACAAGAGCAAGCACAGCAAGTAAAAGTCATATGTTATTTTTAAACTTTAAAAGCAAGGGTTGCCTGGTTTTTCTAGGAGAAAAGAGAACTATTAAAAAGGGCCAGGCAACCCGGGGCAACTTCTGCACTATGTGCAATGACCATAGCTAGTCCCTTAAATGTTTCCCTGGTGCCTTCTTCCCAAAGCTGGGAAGCTTCTGCCCAACTTAGGGAGGAAGATGCAATGCTCACAAATGCGACATCACAACATTCCCCTTCCCAAAAAAACCTGCCCTGGCAAGCTGGCACCTCTGGCCCTAACTGTTACCCTACAAAAGATATTGCCGCATGTCACTTGTTATGTACTGAGTTGAACAGGATCCAAAATGCAGCAGTCTGATTGGTCCTAGAAAAATAGGATTCAGAGTGCAGCAGTCTGATTGGTCCTAGAACAATAGGATTCAGAATGCAGCAGTCTGATTGGTCCTAGAACGATAGGATTCAGAATGCAGCAGTCTGATTGGTCCTAGAACAATAGGATTCAGAATGCAGCAGTCTGATTGGTCCTAGAACAATAGGATTCAGAATGCAGCAGTCTGATTGGTCCTAGAACAATAGGATTCAGAATGCAGCAGTCTGATTGGTCCTAGAACAATAGGATTCAGAATGCAGCAATCTGATTGGTCCTAGAACAATAGGACCCAGAATGCAGCATTATTATTATTATTATTATTATTATTATTATTATTATTATTATACTACCCCATCCATCTGGCTGGGTTGCCCCAGCCCCTCTGGGTGGCTTTCAACATATATAAAAACATAACAAAACATTAAACATTTAAAAACTTATCTATACAGTGGTACCTCGGGTTAAGTACTTAATTCGTTCCGGAGGTCCGTTCTTAACCTGAAACTGTTCTTAACCTGAAGCACCACTTTAGCTAATGGGGCCTCCTGTTGCTGCCACGCCGCTGTAACAGGATTTCTGTTCTCACCCTGAAGCAAAGTTCTTAACCCAAGGTATTATTCCTGGGTTAGCGGAGTGTGTAACCTGAAGCGTATGTAACCCGAGGTACCACTGTACATGGCTGCTTTCTAAAGGTTTTATAGTTACTTATCTCCTTGGCTCGGGGTGGAGTGGGGAGTCACAAAACTACATACCCTTCAATATTTCTCCAGTGAAAATGGGGACATTCTAAGGAAAAGCGGGACATTCCGGGATCAAATCAGAAAAAGGGACGGCTTCTGTAAATCTGGGCCATTCCCTGGAAAACACGGGTGCTTGGAGGGTTTTCTGGTGTTAAATTGGACTCAAGGCTGGCAACACCGTCTTTCTTCTCTCACCATAAAGGGGAAGGTAGTTCCATCAGTTTTCATGATATTTTTCCTCTTCCGATATGTAGCTCAATATATATTTTTTTAATTAGGCAATCCTGTCTGCTCAGATGGGATTTGGAATTGAGCAGTGCTGAGATCATTATTAAAAAGTGTAGGTGAGGTAGCTGCAGAAGCAAGCCTTAAGTTGTTGTGAAGGGAGCAAAGGGATGCTTTGCCTTCATCTAAAGATTCATTAAATAATCAGAAGTTGTTTTTATGGTATTTCAGGTGCTCTCTCTCAAATCCCCCAGTCTGCTTACTACAGCAGCACTTCGTGGCCCAAGAGCATACTAGGAAACTGGGTTAATCCATGACTTGAACATGGAGGGGTGAACTGAATATTTCAGTTCCTTGGACAGTGGATGGAATGTATATTTCATGGCAAGCGGGTATTAGCCATGTGCAGGGGCCTAATGTGAGACTGGCAGGCCGTGTGTGTGCAGACTTTGAAAATGGGATGCACTAGAGAATGACTGCTAAAGAATGAAAATCCGCAGCCATTATCCTCTCTCTGCTGCTGTAAATAATTCAGCTATTTGGACTCGGTGGATCACAACTCGACTTTTCACCAGAGAAGGTTACAGCTGCGGTGTAAGATGAGGGTCAAAATGCATGTTATACAGAAACGTGCACAGTAGTTGGGGGGAACTTGTGTCAAGGCTAGATTAAGACCTTTAGAGACCCTAAGTACTGAAAAGATTACGGCAGAGGTGGAATTAGGGCTGCGTGACCCAGCACAGGGCACTGAGTCGAGGGGGCAAATTCCTGCCTCCTTCACAAAGCCTAGAAAGCCAAATGCCAGGCTTTAGGAAGGAGGCACCAGCGTCTGGCAGGGTCCTACAGCCCTCCTGTCTCCTTCTGAAAGCTGGGAAAGCGCTAACTAGGCTTTGGGAAAGAGAAGGGAGGACTCTAGGACCCTGGCAGAGCCCTCACACCTCCTTCCCAAAGCCCTGCTCCTCTTTTTCTGGGCTTTGGGAAGGCAAATTTGGGATGGGGTGTCAAATTTTGGCCTAGCACCGAATGTCATATTACCAAGGTCTGTCCCTGAATATGGTGCCCCCTTGTGCTCATGTCCTGCTTGCGGTTTCCCACAGGCAACTGGTTGAACCAGGATACTGGACTAGATGGGCCATGGGCCTGATCAAGCATGGCCACTTCTGCCCTGCAGAGGAGAAGGGATTGCTGGCGTCACGGCCCCACCACCCATGTGGGGCTGGAGCCCAGCCCCTGCGCGACTGGAGGAATCCCCGGCTGTGTCACCCCTGGCCACCCAATCAGCTGGCTTTGGGGGCGTGGCCTGCCCGATTTAAATGCAGGCATGGCCGGGGATCTCCCTCTTTTCCCGCATACCAGCTGTTCCTGTTTCCCACCCTCCCGCCCTATAAGGTTTCCGTTCCTTGACCTTGCTATGGACCTTGGTTGAGGGGCCTAGTAGGAATTTTTCCACCTGGCAAATGGGCACCAGCCACTTGGTTTTCGCCTAAAGGTAAAGGTAAAGGTACCCCTGCCCGTACGGGCCAGTCTTGACAGACTCTGGGGTTGTGCGCCCATCTCACTCAAGAGGCCAGGGGCCAGCGCTGTTCGGAGACACTTCCGGGTCACGTGGCCAGCGTGACATCGCTGCTCTGGCGAGCCAGAGCCGCACACGGAAACGCCGTTTACCTTCCCGCTGGTAAGCGGTCCCTATTTATCTACTTGCACCCGGAGGTGCTTTTGAACTGCTAGGTTGGCAGGTGCTGGGACCGAGCAGCGGGCGCGCACCCCGCCGCAGGGATTCGAACCGCCGACCTTTCGATCGGCAAGTCCTAGGCGCTGAGGCTTTAACCCACAGCGCCACCTGGTTTTCGCCTACCTTGTAGCAAATTGTCATAACTTTCTTGGTATTGGTGGTTAGGCATTGTATTGGTTTTGTTTTGTAGATGGAAGAGGGGAGGAAGCGCCATCACCTGCCCCACATATTGAAGGGTAGTCCGATAAAGGATTCCGGGGGCGTGGCCCTGTCCAAAGCCTGGGGAGGTGAGGGCCTAAGGTGGTGACCCCAGGGGAGTTCCTAGTTGATGTGCATCAGCAGGACTCCCCCTACTGGTGGTTAACCCTTCCTGGACTTCAAGCGGACGGGCTGAATTTGGATATAGTCGGTTAGGACCAATGCCTAAGCCAATACCGCTCATCACCTGTAACCAATAAAGTTGTGGCCTTATTTATCCCATTAACTTTAATAATTGTGTCATGTGTCTTTATTTCCACTGGGGAGGGGGCAGGAACTCGCCATGCAATCTTATGTTCCCACATTCTTATGTCCTAGCCTGGCTTCCACACAAGCTCACAACACCCCTCCCTGTGCTCCAAACAGGCCAGCAAGAGATTGTGGGACAGTGGCTGGGCTAAGGTTACCCAATGAGCTTCAGGTTCAGAGATTTGAACTTAAATCTTTTCAGTCCAAGTTTTAAGATACAATGCTCTGTAGTGGCTCTCTGGACCTCCAGCTCTGTGTATGATACAGGAGCAGTTAAAATGGATGTTAAGAATCAAGTTTGTGCTCTTAAAATATTCCTTTTGCAAAGAGTGCAATAAAAGAAGAAGGGAGGACTTCAGGTTTGATCTTTGTCTTAGTGATCGGAATGAAGCATCTTGGGACTTTGCCTACTTGTTTCCCTTTTATTTCTGCATAAACCATCTTGGTAATTTGATATTCCTTATGAACGGCTTATTGCCATGGACCAAGCAGTATGTTGTATAATATATATAGAGAGAGCACATGACACCCCTGTTAAATATTCCTTTTAAACCCTTGCTTATTTTTCAGAAGTCGATTTACAGTAAGGTATTGGCTGTGAAATTAGAGGAACGACTTTGCACATTCAGCTTCTCAATACTTAAGGTGTTTTTTCTCTCGAGTTAATGTGGCATTTCAGACAGCTTAATTAAGTGGCAAAACTTTTAGACCTCTTTTAAAGCATTGCTCGTTCAGCTCCAGCAAATTAAACTGAAGGTCTTTACCCCCTTCTCTTCTGAAGCATTTTCAGATATATTCTTTTCTGATTAGACTTGAAGAGTTAGAAGATGTTTAGGAACATGCTGCTTGCATCATGTTTGTCTTTTTTATAATAATTTTTATTAACTTTTCCATTTTAACAATCCAATCATATCACATTAATTATTCCAAATTATACCAATACATATAATAAAGTCCAAATATTTTGCCAAATTATGATTTTTTTTTGGGGGGGGGGTTCCCATGCTTCGAGTTCAGTAGGGTCCGATCACCTCATATTTCATATTTCTGCTGCTTTTAGTATTCACCAGTCCCATCTTTCAATCTTCTTGTTGTTATCCTTTTTCTTCTTAATAGCCTCAGGCGAGTTGAAGTAAGCAATATTATGCTTTCTATGGCTCTCGCTTTTTTTAAAAAGCTGCTACGTCTTTTGTTTGCAATAAATCCTCACATGCTGTTATTTATGCCGAATCCATCCAAAAGTCCTCCTCGGGTAGCAGACGCCACCTTTCTCAGTTCCGATGAAATAGAATCTAGGCGTTTGCTCATTAATTTTCCCAGACAAGTTGCACCATAAATTAGCCTTTCCAGGGAAGATTTTGCCAAGTCGATCTTAGAATGCAAACATGATAACAAAGTAATGGCTCGCCTCCCCGCTTGCATCATGTTTGTCAGGTGAGACTGTGCTGATCTTGCACCAATGCTTGGAGGCAGTGGTGGGCTGGATGAGGGCCATTGAACCCCTGGTAAGCTCCTTGCGAGCCAAATGCTCTTCCTGGATCAACCTGTCAGTGAATTAAGATCCAAGTCTTGTTGTCCAGTAATTGTTTGGCATGGGGGGAATAATTCTTGGAATTGTAATTTCTGGGGCCTCATTAGTGCCTTCTAACGAAGTATAGAAGATGCCATGCATTATGAAGACTTCATTGCAAATAGCTCTAGTTGACCAATGGTCTACTGAAGTTGGTCCAGCAGACGGCACCAACTTATCTTCCTTCTTCTCTATGCTCTTTCTAAATGGCGGTACAAGAAGGGTCATTTTCATAAAAGAGGATAAATTACCCTATTGCAAGGACGTATGCGAGAGATGGGTGCTTTTATGGGTTGCTCCAGGGAAGTCTGGTTTTAAGTTTGCTGAACAATACATGGGGTGTTTGGCTTGTTTGAAAATAGAGCTCTTGCCTTTGTGCTTTCTCTCACTGTGTAGTTTTAAGTGTGTCTAAAATTCCATCCCCAGAGTTAATAACCTGGAGAAAAATGCATAAATGGCTTTCAAGGGATCATAAACCTCTTAGACAATTTATCAGGCCAGCCCATCTTCTCGCCTTATTAACAGGAAACTATTTTAAAGCAAATCTCTCTCTCACACACAAAAAACCCCATTGCACAATTCCAGCAATGAATTATTTGAGCTGGCAATGGTGTGTTAGAGAAACTTTCCTCTGCCTCTTTCCTATGCCCTGAGACGATGTCAAATCACAAAGTCAGGGGTGCTGGTGAGATTTCAAGGCTGCCCTGTCCTCTTCCCCCAGCAGCAACCATCCAGTTGTTAAGGAACATTAAGGGTTTTGTAGTTGCTGTTGAACTCCCTGGCCGCTCATCTGTTGCCCTTTTGCAATGATTTGGAGGGGAAGCCTAACATCATGGCTGTCTGAGGCTTTTCATCAGCCTTAATGTTGACTTGTTTCTGGGGAGGCAGTATGATATAGTATTGGCGAGGGTGTTGTTGTATTGATTCAGCTTCACATCCTTGCATAGCTGTGAAGCTCAAGCAAGTGGCCCGTCTTCTAGCCTAACTCAGGAGTGGCTTGCGTGTTAAACAGAACAGAAAATCATGGTGCCATGGAGCAGACAGGAAACCACTGTCTCCCAGTTTAGTCTGTTTATGGGACACCACAGCCAGTTTGGCCACAAACTGTGGCTTTTTCTTTCTTGGTTTTGTTGTTGTTGTTTTTTAGTCATTTAGTCGTGTCCGACTCTTCATGACCCTATGGACCAGAGCATGCCAGGCACTCCTGTCTTCCACTGCCTCCCGCAGTTTGGTCAAACTCATGCTGGAAGCTTCAAGAACACTGTCCAACCATCTCGTCCTCTGCCGTCCCCTTCTCCTTGTGCCCTCCATCTTTCCCAACATCAGGGTCTTTTCCAGGGAGTCTTCTCTTCTCATGAGGTGGCCAAAGTATTGGAGTCTCAGCTTCAGGATCTGTCCTTCCAGTGAGCACTCAGGGCTGATTTCCTTAAGAATGGATAGGATTGATCTTCTTGCAGACTCTCAAAAGTCTCCTCCAGCACCATAATTCAAAAGCATCAATTCTTTGGCAACCAGCCTTCTTTATGGTCCAGCTCTCACTTCCATACATCACTACTGGGGAAACCATAGCTTTTACTATATGGACTTTTGTCGGCAAGGTGATGTCTCTGCTTTTTAAGATCCTGCCAGGAGGTGATGGGACCAGTGGCCATGATCTTCGTTTTTTTGATGTTGAGCATCAGACCATATTTTGCGCTCTCCTCTTTCCTCTTCTTGGTTTTAGGCCAGGCTAATCTTGTGTTCCACTAGTTCCTGGGAGAAATGGGATAGAGGCGACTCTTGATGGACAGGAAATCGGACCATGACCGCCGCATAGGCCTGTCCCCAGTGAGATCCATACTGAAATATACTCAGAGTCCTGCAGTGATTTCATTTTCTTTATTGCAGCTTGTAAAATAGTGATTGAATCCCCTCCCAAACCTCAGGCTTTTATATATATTATTTACACAATGAGTCTGATTGGTCTTCTCCTGCAGGCCAATCGGTTGTTGCATTCTTCGATCCTACCAGCCTAATAGGCTGATTAATTTCCTCCTGGAGCCTGACTGGTCTTCTCCTGCAAGCCAACCAGTTGTTGCATTCTAGGATCCTACGTACCTATTGTTCTAGGATCCAAGCTTAGTACATAACACATATATACACTCTCACACACCCTAAGAGCATAGCAAAATACCCAATTGGTTAGGAGCATCGTGACTGCAATCCAGTGTGTAGTCTCGTAGAAGTAAGCTCAAATGAACTCAGTGGTGCTTACTTTTGACTACATTGACTCAACTTAATAATTTTATTATTTATACCCCGTCCATCTAGCTGGGTTGCCCCAGCCACTCTGGGGGGCTTCCAACACATATAAAAACATAATAAAACGTCAAACATTAAAAACTTCCTGATACAGGGCTGCCTTCAGATGTCTTCTAAAAGTTACATAGTTCTTCATCTCCCTGACATCTGATGGGAGGGTATACATAGCATGCTTAACAAAAGATTCTTAGCCAGCTGAAATGTAACTCTGAGCTTTTAATTCCATTAAATTCAAAATGCAACAATCTTGCAGAGATGATTTTAACTTCAAGCATGAAGCAAGAACCCCATCGAAGAAAAGGGAAGAAGCACCTAACCTCTATTCGTCTGTCTTCTACATTCTCTGACTTCTCTTTTGCTAATCTTGTCAGAACCAAACTCATTATCACCTCTTTTCACTTTCCAAAGGAGGGATTTTGATTGGTCAATTACCCTGGCACTTCAGCAGATGATGTAATTGCTCCTGCTCTGATAAAAGAAACCCTGGCGGTGCATTCTCCTCTATCGCCCCAAGTACTACTGCTAGAAGGAAGATGCCTTCCTTTTTACCTTTCTCTCCTTTCCTGAGGAAACATCAGAAAGATAATTAGCCCTGAGGGCTGGCAATAATGGAGCCAGCTTTCATGGTTCCTTCCCTCAGATATTTCCAGAGTAGTTAAGGATCAGACGACTGGGAGATGGCTTTCATATCTCTCTGGTAATTAGTGATGATGGGTAAACTCCCCTCTCCTCATAATTAGCTTTCTCAGAGAAAGCAGAAAAACACAACCCTTTTACACACACACACACACACACACACACACACACACACACACTTCTTGGTGTACCTGGGAGAGCTCTCTGTTTTCCACCTTTTCCTAAAACAGGAAGGGAAAGGTGGCGACGGCAGAGACCTTGCAGGCAGTTTCCTATGGGAATTTGTACTCGGTAGTTTCCAGTGTTTCCTGACACAACCCAGTCAGATGCGTGGGGTACAAATAATAAAACTATTTATAAAAAACCAGTTATAAAAAACGGATTTGTTTTTAATTTTTTCTTATTTTCTTTTTGTCTTTTGTATGTTGTATTTTTATTTTTTATTTTTTCATGTATTTTTGTACTTATGTTTTTGTAAAACTTTAATAAATATTTCTTTAAAAAAACCAAATAATAAAACTATTATCATTATTACAATTCGTTTGAATGAGCTTGCAATGTGCCAGTGTGTGGCATAACGAGTGAATGCTTCGGTCCACCATTACAACCACCTACAAATTTTGGGAATGTACACCCTGCAAGTGTCCCAGAAAAAAAATGGACATCTAATTTTCTCGTGCGAGACTGTGGCGGTCATTTGGGGTTCTGCTATTTCCTGCCAAGAACTTGCACTTTTTTTGGGGGGGAGCGATCTTGTGTGGCACCCCAAAATTTGTGTTTTTGAGCACAGTCCTGAAAAGTGTGTCTTTGGGGCTTTGTGATCTCACACGGATTATGTGACTCGCATGGGAGCATGGGCAGGAAGACATGTGTCCTGGTTTGGGGACTCAAGATGTTGGAGGGTGTGGTAATGTCACGAACATATGAGCCAGCTCTCAGCAGGTGTGGGAACCTTTGGCTATCCAGATGCTGTTGAACTACAGCTCCCATCACCCCTGACCATTGGCCATTCTTGGTGGGGATGATGGGAGGCATAGTGAAGCAGTATCAGGGGGAGGAGGCAAATGTTCCCAACCCCTGATCTTTAACATAATTAGCATAGCTGTTAATTGGTTTCCGAAATGGGAAATGGATGCACAATATAGGGTGCACAGCATTCTTTGCAGAAGCTCCTTGTTCTCAAGATCGCATGCATAGCACCAAATAAATAAATAAATTCAATCCTGGCGTCAGACGCGTTAACCCACGCTGCTTGGTTGAGCAGTCGCTAACTCGTGACTCTTGTTTTACTGCAAAATGGCTTTTGAATAATTAAAAACAAGAGAGGACGGCAATGTGTTTTGCTTTCCAATTGACAAGCTCCATTTGGTGAGCCCCTTTCCTCACCACCACCATGACCACTGACCAACCAACCGGCCAACAAAACAATATATGAATTTGCAAGTCTAAGATTTGATCAATAGTGCCTTCCTTGGGGAATTACTTTATTAGACAACTGAAGCTGCCATTGTGCATAAGAAAGAGTTACTCCCTGCATCTATTAGCAAGGAAGATGGCAAACACGAGGATGTTTTGGTTCAGAGCCAAACAACATTGTGCAGTTAATGCTGGCACATTTATATTTAGCTCCAGACAGGCTCTCTCTCTCTCTCTCTCTCTCTCTCTCTCTCTCTCTCTCTCTCTCTCTCCTGCAAACTTATTCTGAGGTTTTTATACCCCCCCTTCACTGAAGGCTGATATCCTTTCACAGACTGCTTCTTTATAATCCCTGCTCAGTGGGAGATGTCGGCAAGGATTACACTTTCAAAAACCAACAGTACAAATGACAATGAAATCTTATAAACAATTGTTGAGACGATCATCTGGGGCTCTCCGACATCAGAGTGCCTTGTCTGTGATGCGTGCAATAGCATCAGGGTGCCACAAGTAAAAAGAAGGGGATGGCAGGATAACAAAATGGCTTCGCGGGAGTCATGTAGCCAAGCTCAGTCTTCTTATCGCTTCAGGCTTAGACAAAACAGCTTTTTTGAAATGTCACGATTCCAAGGCAGGGCATTGATGTCTACGGGAGGTGGTCTACTCATATGAGCCCTGGGTGTTGGGTAGCTGTGCAAAAGGCGCTAGGAAGTCCTGCAGAGATGAGAAGAGGCATCCGGGGTACCATAGGCTGTGATGGGCAGTTCCAGAGCAAGCCAGGTGGAAGCCCGTTTTCTCCAGTTGTTCCTTGCTACTGCAATACCACCTCCTTACCATTGGGAGTGGTGGAGGAGCAAAAGATAGCAAGCCAAACAGCTCCTTCCTCTAACACAGCCGTCCCAACTAGTGTTGTTGTTTAGTCGTGTCCGACTCTTTGTGACCCCATGGACCAGAGCGTGCCAGGCACTCCTGTCTTCCACTGCCTCCCACAGTTTGTTCAAACTCATGCTGGTAGCTTCGAGAACACTGTCCAACCATCTTGTCCTCTGTTGTCCCCTTCTCCTTGTGCCCTCAATCTTTCCCAGCATCAGGGTCTTTTTCAGGCAGTCTTCTCTTCTCATGAGGTGGCCACAGTATTGGAGCCTCAGCTTCAGGATCTGTCCTTCCAGTGAGCACTCAGGGCTGATTTCCTTCAGAATGGATAGGTTTGACCTTCTTGCAGTCCATGGGACTCTCAAGAGTCTCCTCCAGCACCATAATTCAAAAGCATCAATTCTTTGGTGACCAGCCTTCTTTATGGTCCAGCTCTCACTTCCATGCATCACTACTGGGAAAAACATAGCTTTAACTATACGGACCTTTGTCAGCAAAGGTGATGTCTCTGCTTTTTAGTAGGACATGTGAAAAGGACCTAGGGGGCTTAGTAGAGCACAAGCTGAACATGAATCAACAGTGTGATGCAGCAGAAACAAAAGAAAAAAAGAAAAATGCAAATGCAAATGGTATTCTAGGCTGCATCAACAGTATCCCGGTCTAGTGTCCCGGTCAAGGGAGGTAATAGGACTACTCTATTCTGCCTTGGTCAGACCACTGTGTCCAGTTCCATCCTACTGCACCCTACATGATCTCATTTGTCTAACTTGCTAGCCTAACCAATCAGAATCAGAACTATGTGCCCAAGGAAGCGTGCTTGAAGCTTCCTTGGTAAAGGCTGTTGTAGAATGTGACCATATTACTTCCATTGCCTCACATTTTGTGTTGCCATCCTAAACATATGCACCATTGGGTCATCTAGGATCGGACTAGATGACACTTGGGTCCCTTCCAACTCTTAAGATTGTATGATTCTTTGATAATGTCACTATGCTAGTGAAGCCAAAGTGCACAATACCCTTTTCTTGTCCCTATCGCGTCTTCCATTTATCCTACATTGTGATGTCACAATCTAGCATCTCCTAATTGTCCTCATTTGAGGGTTTTTTGTCATTCTTTTGATAAATGATTTCAGCCCCTTCCATTTATTTAATTTTTTTTTTGGAGTGGGCCCTTTCTGACAACCTTTATCCTTCTTTACTCTTGGAGATCATACATTCATGCAGCTATTTGTGGCAAGTTATTGTTGGCAGGATCTGCTTATAGGGCAATCTCCAGCCAGCAGCTAGCAATATCCCTACAAGATGCTGGTGCATGAATTTTGCAAAACACCAGGGTTACTTGATCTCTTTTTCATTTTTGCATCTAAAGAGCTGTATCCATTGTACATGATCCAGATTGGATGTACGGTGCTGGATAAAATCCCTAAGCAGGGAGCTTTTATAGGCTAAATGTGCAAATTTGGGGTTAGATTGTGATCAAACAAAATTCAGATATACCTTCCGCATTTGCCGCTGCCTCTGGAGTGATGCTTCAACAGCAGATGTACAGCTCAGGAAATTGGGTTCACTTTGTGTGTGTATTGGCACATAAAAATGCAATTTGGGGGCCCCTTTTCTCCCCTGGCTGCATAATGCACCTGCAATTTTTATCAGGAAAACCATGCATGATAGCCAGTATCCCAAGGCAGAAGTCTGAAGCCAGTAGCATTTCCAGTAGTCCATACACTTTTAGTCTCTTTCTCCCTCTCTTTGTCCCTTTTCAACATAGCTCTTGACTGAAAACTCTGCTAATGGGGTTCCTGATAATATAAGTCACAAAAAATCAACTCAGAAGAAATACTCCCCCCCACATTAGTGAGATTCCTATTGGGGTGTCTGGCTGGCCACTGTGAGAACACGATGCTGGACCGAAGCTGCAACATAGCTCAGTCAATAGAGAATCTTCATTTCAGGGTCATGGGTTTGAACCCCATGTTGGGCAAAAGATTCCTGCATTGCAGGGGGGTGTGTGGATTAGATGACCCTTGTGGTCCCTTCTAGCTCTATGATTCTATGACTAGATGGGCCTTTGGTTTGATCCAATAGGGCTCTCCTTAGATCCTTATGCACTGGTAAGCAGAGATTTGTGAAGCAGGAAACAGTGTGCTGAAAGGCCTGTTCTTGTGTTGCACCCTCCAGAATTTGTGTGGAGAAGGCACACGAAGAAGGGCCTCAGGGTCTGGGTAGGTTCAAATGGAGAGAGCAGTCCATGAGGTATTGTAGTCCTGAGTCGTTAAAGGCTTTATAGGTCAAAACCAGCACTTTGAATTGGTCCAGAAACTATTTGGCAGCCAGTGGAGTCAGGACAGGATTGGTGTAATATGCTCAAACCGGCTTGTCCCAGTGAGAAGAAGAAGAAGAGTTTGGATTTGATATCCCACTTTATCACTACCCGAAGGAGTCTCAAAGCAGCTAACATTCTCCTTTCCCTTCCTCCACCACAACAAACACTCTGTGAGGTGAGTGAGGCTGAGAGACTTCAAAGAAGTGTGACTGGCCCAAGGTCACCCAGCAGCTGCATGTGGAGGAGCGGGGAAGCGAACCTGGTTCACCAGATTACGAGTCCACCGCTCTTAACCACTACACCGCACTGGCAACCTGACTGCTGAATTCTGCACTAGCTGAGGTTTCCAAACTGTCTTCAGAGGCAGTTCTGCCTGTAACACATTGCAGTAACCTAACCTTGAGGTTACGAGAGCACAGACAACAGTAGTAAGATAGAATCCTGCCCAAAGAGAGAAGCTCTTTGCACCTCTCCGTTCGGAACAGATGGGGTTTCATTTCTGGCATCCAAAGAAATGTGGCCATGTTCTGTGTTGGAGCCACTGCTAACTGGAACTGAGCAAGAAGAGCAAACAGTCTTTCATGTGCATTGCAAGCTTTTGAGCATATTTTTTTCTCTATAAGACTCACTTTTTCCCTCCTAAAAAGTAAGGGGAAATGTGTGCATCTTATGGAGTGAATGCAGGCTGCGCAGCTATCCCAGGAGCCAGAACAGCAAGAGGGATTGCTGCTTTCACTGCACAGCGATCCCTCTTGCTGTTCTGGCTTCTGAGATTCAGATTATTATTTTTTTCTTGTTTTCTTCCTCCAAAAACTAGGTGCGTCTTGTGGTCTGGTGCGTCTTATAGAGCGAAAAATACGGTACATTCTCTGGCACCATAAGAGGTACTGGTGGGCATGCGCTGGGATGGCAACCCCTGGTTTAATATCTCGAGGACCCAGGGCTGAGCACACCCAGACATGCTGGCTGCACCTTCAACTTGGCCTGGTAGCCAGTTGGCAACCAGTGGAGGTCTCTGAGCCGAGACGCTATATGCTGGCAGGGTCTTGCTCCTGCTAGCAATTGTGCTGCAGCATTCTGCATGGACTGCAACTCTTGGCTCAAGAGCCAGGGAAGCCCCACGAAGAGTGCATTGCAGTAATCCAGCCTTGAAGTCACCGATGCACTAACCGCTGTGGCCAAGCTTTCCTGGTCCAGAAACGGCCGTAGCTCTGGAAGCAGTCACAGACTTTTCCCGTGGCAGAAGGTAGCATCCTTACGACTGAGCTGCCACTAGACTTGATGGAAGCATTTGGCAAAAGCTGCCATTAGGAGCCTGCTTTAAAATGCTTCATTAACTTTAAAATGCAAGCATTTCATTAACTGGGATGATGTGACGAGCTCCAACGCTTGCACGGCGAAGGGTGCCAACAGATGCCGCGTGCCGCAAGAACTGCCATAAAAATGAAGGTTCTAACAGAAAGATGATCTATGCTCTTTGTTTAGATAGTTCAAGGGAGGTAGACGTTAGCTAAAGAAAAGGAGGGGAGGAGAATGCAGGCACACACAAAGCAAATCTCCTATTTATATGCATGTTGTGCAGAGAGGCATTGAGCCGTCAGTGAAGTGTGACCTCCATCCGCTTTTGTTAGTGTCATATTTCTTCTTGCACAGCCAGAACTGTAAAAATATTTCTCGTCGTAGCTTATTAAAGCAATCACTCAGTCTGGGAGAACAGATGTTTTGGGGGTGGGGGTGAAGAAAGTCCTCGCGGATAACGGTCACTGGGATAGATCTGATTGAAGTAAATTAACATCTAGCAGAACCTCCTAAGTTGCTCCTGCAAAAGCTCACGGAAGTTTGGGTAGCAGAACTCTGGTGCAGGTTAGACACATCCGAGCGTCTCGGCTCCTCTTCCCACTATAATGTGTCCCCAATCAGGTAACCCTCCAGAGACTTTAGGAGGTAGCTCCCATCACCCTTGTCCACTGGCTGTGCTGGCTCAGGCGGATGGGAGTTGGAGTCCAACAACATCTGGATGGCACAAGGTTGGGGGACACGGACAGCTCTACTGCAGTCCTTTGGTGCCCTTCAAAAACCCAGTTTAGGAAGCCTTAAGGGCCCCTTTGCATCAGCCCCAGGCCAGACCCACATGTGCCTCTTAATTAGTCGTTTGGGTTTGGGCTGAGATGGTTTGCACAACTGCAGATTGGGGGGGGGGTATTACCTTTCCACCCACCATAAAAACCGCAGATCTTCCTGTAGATTGAAAAGGAACAGTTCAGGCTAAAGATTATAGAGCCAGTGTGGTGTAGTGGTTACTCACCTCACAGAGTGTTTGTTGTGGGGGAGGAGGGGAAAGGAGAATGTTAGCCACTTGGAGACTCCTTAAGGGGAGTGAAAGGGGGGATATCAAATCCAAACTCCTCCTCTTCTTCTTCTTCTTCTTCTTCTTCTTCTTCTTCTTCTTCTTCTTCTTGTACTGAAGTTCTCACCCTTGGTCAGCAGGGGGATACTGTAGATACTTTTCACTCAGGTCCACATATGCAAATAAGGAATTGAAAGTGACGTTCAGTGATTGGATAGTTACAGAAAGTTGTTACTGTTGCTTTGTAGTGGAGCTCTATATAAGCAGGTTGCCTTAACCCTTCAGTTCAATTCTGTTCTGGGCCTATGAATAAACAAGAGCTGTTTGAAGAATCACTGTGTCGTCTGATATGTTCACCCACAACTTAACATTCTTCTTCTTCTTCTTCTTCTTCTTCTTCTTCTTCTTCTTCTTCTTCTTCTTCTTCTTCTTCTTCTGAGCTAACCTTCTCCTTGTATAAAATGTATACAAGGATTCAGAACAATGATCCCTGCTCCCTGCCCCTGCAACTTGGAGTCAGGGGTCTCAACACATGTGGGCTGAGACTTTTTGGGCTCTCCCAATATTTTTTGAGAGGGGGCCAAGCCTCCCAAGAAATCAGGGGAAGAAGAGGCTGAGTGCGGAGCTGAGCATGGCCTGGCCTCAGTAGCCAGCTCCTCCTCTTCCTCCTGCTGCCAAGGGGAAGGAGAGATGATGAAGCCCCCCCCCCTCGGCAGCAGCAGCAGCAGCAGCAGCAGCAGCAGCAGCAGGAGCCACTGGCCAATTGTGCAGAAATTGTGCAGTGGCGGGAGGCCCCTTTAGCTAAAGTGGTACCTCAGGTTAAGAAAGTGTGTTCTCCAATAAATGAGAGCACGTGTTGCGGTGTGGGCCACCGGGCCAGACCTCTTGTTGCCAGGCAGGTTAATAGTTGTTGCCTGGCATTGTGATTGGATAACCGGGTTGCTGGGGCAAATTGTATGTTGCAAATTGGGTGGGTGGGACCATGGTCTTTAAATATTGGTGCACTCTGGTTTCTCTTTCTCTTTGCAGAGTGCATCGGATCACCCGCCCGCCCGCCCGCCCTCTTTTCCGGTTGACCTTGCTTTGCCTGTCATGGGGTCGTCTGCCTTGGCGCAGGGGCCTAGTAGGAATTTTGCCATTTGGTGATTGGCTGTGCCATTTGGTTTTTGCCTACTACTCAGCAATTCGTCACAACTTGTAAGGTTGAGGTTAGGCATTGGTTATAATATGCTGGTGGTGGAGGGGTCAGGCTGGGCCTGCCCCTCCCATTGCGCTGAAGGGAATTCCGTTAAAGGAATCCTGGGGCTTGCCATGATTTCGTCCAATCCCTGTCATGGGACCAGGGCCGCCCAATCCCTGTCATGGGAATCCTTGTCATAGGATCTGGGCCGGCAAGCTTTCGGGGAGCTGCTGGGGTGAGCGGTGTGGGTCCGACGCTTAGCTCAAATAACCCCCAGTTTGACTTTCTCTTCTACTGGCTACCGATCGGACCTCGGGATGTCAGTTCTGTCCCAGGCGGGGGGACAGATAGTCATAACCAATGTCTAAACAACCACTCACTGATTTTGTATTTTAATAAAGTTGTGGCCAAAATAGTGCCCAAAAACCAAAACTAAATTACGTGTTATGTGTGAAGTTATTTGAGGGGTGGCCTGGGGACCTACACACGCAACAGTTTCAGGTTAAGAATGGACCTCCAGAACAAATTAAGTTCTTAACCAGAAGTACCAGTGTATTCTGTTGCTGTTACACTACAGTTATTTATTTATTCAAATAATTCCTAGCCCACCTATCGGGGCACACTGAAGGTGGTTTACAATGAAGTTCTCCAACATATTACAACAACAACAACAAATCATGAACAAAATAATCAATACAGTACAGCAGTTGACAATTTCACCTAGTCGTGCCCATTTCATTAGGCTTACTGGAAAGCCTGAGGTCCCCAAACTCTGATTTAGGATCTGTGATTTTCCAAGTCTGAGAGTTTTTTGTTTTGTCCCACTGCTTTCCCCAGGAAAACCCATGGTTCACTGCTGAATCGGAACAAACGTCAAAGGCGGTTTTTCTTCTTCCAATGCAGAGGTAAACAGCAGGTTTTCCCGGGGAAAAAGGTGGAACAAATGAAAAAACCTCTCAGAGACACGCTTAAAAATCACAGGGCGAATGAAAGAAATCATAGGATAAAAGGAAGTGGAGATGAGCCCTTTGGAGAGTTCTTAAAATGCAAAACGGCACATGCTCAAATCTCTTCCTTTTTAAAATTAGCATTGGCAAGCACAGTGTTTCCCAAACCTGGGTCTCCAGCTGTTTTTGGACTACAGTTCCCATCATTCCTGACCACTGGTCCTGCTAGTTAGCAATGATGGGAGTTGTAGTCCAAAAACAGCTGGAGACCCAAGTTTGGGAAACACCCATCTAGCATATCAAGGATGTAAGAGTAGTTGTAAAGCATAGAATATTGAGGCAGGGAAGGGAGAAGAGAAGAGCTTTCCAACTTAAAACACATGGTAGGGCCTGAAGGCCAGGCTCTTCAATAATAATAATAATAATAATAATAATAATTTATTATTTGTACCCCACCCATCTGGCTGGGTTTCCCCAGCCACTCTGGGCTGCTTCCACAAAGACCAAAAATACACTAAGATGTCACACATTAAAAACTTCCCTGAAAGTCAGGTAGTTGTTTATCTCATTGACATCTGATGGGAGGGCGTTGCACAGGGCGGGGGCCACTACCGAGAAGGCCCTCTGCCTGGTTTCCTGTAGCTTTGCTTCTCGCAATGAAGGAACTGCCAGAAGGCCCTCGGAGCTGGATCTCAGTGTCCGGGCAGAACACTAGCTGCTCCACTAACTTTATTTAGATTATCATATCTGAAGGAAAGACCTGGACATACGTATATTAAGGCCTAATTGGTGTACTTCCAAAAGTGAGCAAGCAAACTCTCAAATCAGAACCACCAAACCCATGGACAGATGTCAGCGGCTGCAGAAACATTAAATAAACTTGATGTGATTGTCATTTAATTGCCAAGCACATAATCATGCTGCCATATATCATTTAAATGAGAACTGCCTTTTCATGTTTGGAATGTTTAATTTTATTCATTGTCGCTTTAAAATGTTGAATGGAGCTGAATTGCATGAGAAGCATGGTGATGGGTAAATGAACATTGGAGGGATATTGTTTGATATGCTAATCAGCGTATGCTTTGAAAGTAGAGGAGGAGAAACTGAAAGCGAACAGCACCCAGATGTATTGTAGGCCTGTGTCAACAGGCGAGAGTGGTCATCATAGTTTTCTTGGCTCAACACAGTATGAAATCTATACTTATCACTACCTACGCTCTGGCACTGTTAGAAACTCAGATATATAAGCTAGGCACCAAACGACTCCTTAAACCAGGGTTTGTTGTTTAGTTGTGTCCTACTCTTCGTGACCCCATGGACCAGAGCACGCCAGGCACTCCTGTCTTCCACTGCCACCTGCAGTTTGGTCAAACTCATGCTGGTAGCTTCGAGAACACGGTCCAACCATCTCGTCCTCTGTCGTCCCCTTCTCCTTGTGCCCTCCATCTTTCCCAACATCAGGGTCTTTTCCAGGGAGTCTTCTCTTCTCATGAGGTGGCCAAAGTATTGGAGCCTCAGCTTCAGGATCTGTCCTTCCAGTGAGCACTCAGGGCTGATTTCCTTAAGAATGAATAGGTTTGACCTTCTTGCAGTCCATGGGACTCTCAAGAGTCTCCTCCAGCACCAGAATTCAAAAGCATCAATTCTTTGGCGACCAGCCTTCTTTATGGTCCAGCTCTCACTTCCATACATCACTACCGGTAAAACCATAGCATTAACTATACGGACAGTCAAGATCCAATTGTCCCAAGGCATACACCTCCAGATGGTGGAGACGTCAGGCAACATCCTGGCTCCCAAACGTCTTCATTTGGTCGCAAGTGGCCAATAGCCAGGTGCAAATAATCATAATGAGAATAATAATAATAATAATAATAATAATAATAATAATAATAATAATAATAATTTGTTATTTTTACCCCGCCCTCCCCGGCCAGAGCCGGGCTCAGGGCGGCTAACACCAGTAAAATTACAGTAAAAACATAATAGGGGGAAAAATAACCAATTTAAAATACAGGTTAAAATGCAATTTAAAATGCAGCCTCATTTTAAAAGTAGCCCATAGATCAAAACCGTATGGCGGGGGGGAAACATAAGGGTTAGGCTGGGTCCAAACCAAAGGCCAGGCGGAGTAGCTGTGTCTTGCAGGCCCTGCGGAAAGATGTCAAGTCCCGCAGGGCCCTAGTCTCTTGTGACAGAGCTTTCCGCCAAGTCGGGGCCAGTACTGAAAAGGCCCTGGCCCTTGTTGAGCCATGGGTAGCCTTACTATCCATGAACTCATATCCACTTTAGCTTGTCATTGTCACATGAAATGACTCAACGGATCAACTAATACCATCATTCACATAAATTGCTGTGGAATAACACACATTTAAACAATTCTTTTTTTCCCTTTCTCCTTTTTGAGATATTTCAAGTTCAATATATACTCAGAGGTTTCATTAAAAATAAAAAGCTGCTCAGGATCATCTAATTTAATTTTTGTCAAGTCCTAAGTAAGCCCAGGCACATACACGCTGAAAAAGCTGTCAGAAATATGAAAATTAGCCACCCACCATTCCTACTATTACCACCTAATTATTATGCAGAGTGCCAAGGTGCTACTTAGCATTCTCATCCAATTTCATTAATTTCCTTCCCCCCTCCTCAATGTTGCTGGCGAATGTCGGGATGTTTTTTGGTTGGGAAGACTTGAACATTCCTGGGGAACTCAATGGCCAATCAATAAATTTTCATTGGTTTGTTTTGCATTGTTAGAACAAACATTCCCTTCCCTTCTGGATTCAACATGAAGGAAAATTCAGTTGCATTGGGTGGTGAAACATTGAGGATGGGCTATATAAAGTTTCACACGGGAGCCAGTGTGGTGTAGTGGTTAAGAGCGGTAGTCTCCTAATCTGGGGAACCGGGTTCGCGTCTCCGCTCCTCCACATGCAGCTGCTGGGTGACCTTGGGCCAGTCACACTTCTGTGAAGTCTCTCAGCCCCACTCACCTCACAGAGTGTTTGTTGTGGGGGAGGAAGGGAAAGGAGACTGTTAGCCGCTTTGAGATTCCTGAAGGGGAGTGAAAGGCGGGATATCAAATCCAAACTCTTCTTCTTCTTCTTCATCTGACAGGCTGATGAGCTTCTGTACACACAGCATCATCATACAGCAAAATGTTTTGGGCCAGCTTTGGGCTTTGGCAGGTGCCAAATAATGCCACTGGCCATGGTTAATGCAAACCATGGTTTGCAGCCCCCACTTCACAATGATTTCAAACCCTGGTTTGAAATCCTTAGCCATGGTTTAGGTATCCAGATTATAACGCTTAACCATAGTCAAGGAAAACAAACCTTAAATGTCTGGATAGAATCCATAAAGACCTCTCTATTTCAGCTTTCAATCTCCAAGTTTAATGTATCCAGTAATGATATAATTGAGGGAACAATTTTGTCCCTCCAGACAATTCCTCTCTTTAGTCCTCATATATATACTGTACTAGGAATTTGAAGAGTTGGGTGGGGGAAGGTCTGAGACGCTTATATACAAGAGCATTTGAGGACTCAGGCAAAGAAAATAGCATTCAGATATCACTTAAGAAAACCTCCCGCTCTGTGTGCAATAAAATAAAAATGATGTTAAAATGCTTCAGCAGAACACCTTCTTTTGGAAATGTGAATACAGTTGATTTTTCTTCCTTTCATATTCTGCGTTCATTATGGAAGTCCTTGTCATGCCTGCACAGCGAAGGTTGAGAGGAGGTGAATACTTGAAGTATTCTGCATTGTCCCCCAATTCACTGAGCTGATGAAAGACGTAGAACGGCCTGAAATATAGTCTTATCTATGACCATTTAAATGGAAAAGTGTTTGGATTCAGGGATGATCAATGGCCTGGCATGAAGATGTTGAGCTGAGATAAGGAATTGTGGAGATCTGAAATGTGGTTAACGTTTTGAAAGTTAAAACAAAAAAAATTCCTTCCAGTAGCACCTTAAAGACCAACTAAGTCAGTTCTTGGTATGAGCTTTCGTGTGCATGCACACTTCTTCAGATACACATCTTCTTCAGATACTCTGGTCTTTAAGGTGCTACTGGAAGGAATTTTTTTTGTTTTGACTATGGCAGACCAACACGGCTACCTATCTGTTTTGAAAGTTGCCATCTAACAGTGAAATCCAAACTGTGTCTACTCAGAAGTAACTTCTACTGAATTCAGTGGGGCTTGTTCCTAGGTAGATGGGTTCAGATTGCAGCCTACATTTCTTAATTTTAGGTTTCAATGGAATAGTTTAACACAAACTTTAAAAGTGGACCACTTCTGTCTTTATTGGTATCTCTGGGTTGTATCCAACCCAGTTCCACTCAGAGAAGACCCAATGAAAATAACGAACTTTAGTCCTGCTCCTTAATTTCAATGAGCCTGCTCTGAGTATGACTAACGTTGGATACGACCCTCTGTTGTTCTTTTTTAATCAAAAGCAATTCACATTTCATAATTTTTCAACTATTCAGGACTGCTATCTATTAAATTCCATGTCTTGACAGATATTGGATACTGTCAACTACTAAATATCATTGCATGCCAACTGACAAATTTAGCCAAATATGAACTGCTATTGTGTTCTGTAGCTGGCTATCAAACGCAAAAACTGTGCATGCTTGCTATCAAATGTTGTCAAATAGCAGCTGTCGAATAGCAAATGTTTTGGTTCTTCAGTAGCAATATGCTGCAACCACCATGTAAAAACTGGCTGTCACATTTCAGAGGAATTCCAGGAGGTGATAACCGGTGATTTCATGACTTCTCATTCTCATGGCAGCCTAGTTACACCAACATTCACCTCTTTGTTCCATGATGAGACCTGGGCTTCAAAAAGACCTTTAACTTTCTCAACTGGAAAATACCTCAGAACATCCAGACGTCTACCTACTTTCTTCTTCTTCTTCTTCTTCTTCTTCTTCTTCTTCTTCTTCTTCTTCTTCTTCTTCTTCTTCTAATTCTTCTTCTTCTTCTTCCACCACCTCCTCCTCCTCCTCCTCTTCTTCTCATCAGTGCTTTTTCTTCTTCTAAAAAAATGTTTAGGGGTACTCTTATTTTCCTACTCATATTGAAATACTGCCCCTCAATGAGGCCAAACTTAGATTCACAAAATGTTTAGGGCTATGCGTACCCCTGCATCGTCCCCCCAGAAAAAAGCACTGATTATTATTATCATCTCCTATGAGGTAGGTTCAGTGGAGAGGTTGTAATTGGCTGAAGGTGACCGATGCAGATGTTGGGAAACTGTGTATGTGCAACTACTCACACAGAGTCAATTAAGGTTTGGCAGACAGCCAGAAGGCAATCTGAAGGAGTAAGTCTGCCTGGCAATAACAGAGACATGGAGACCGCTCCCTGATTGGTCAAGCTCTCTCAAGGGAGTGATAATTAATGGCCTACTAACTGGAATGTGTTAGTTCAGTAGTTTGTGAGTTCAGAGTTCTGTGTCAGTGTAGTTGTATCAGAGAGAGCTAGCTAAAGATCTGTGATCTGTCCCTGTAAATAGTCCACTGTATATAATAAACACCTAACTACAAGTTCCTGGTTCCTGCTTTGTCTATCCTGTCTGCAGCCAAGTTGCCAATTGCTTCCGTGGATTCTGCGTTGACTCTGTTAGGTCTGGCTAAGGTCCTGCAACTAGTCAGAAAGTTGCGAAACACCAAATAGGTTTTGCCAATAGTGTATATGATGTCTTTGTGTTCAGCAAGATCAAATGAGGAAGAAGCTTTGCAATGTAGAATAGGATATCCCTGTTTTCATCGGAGAAATGTTGGAGGGTATGTCTTGCACAGGACGAACAAACTGACCGAGGCAACCAGACACACATTCTCCCTACTTAGTAGGCCTGCTCTTAAGGGGGGGGGGGGAGACTGTGGGCAGGAAGATCATATGGAAGATCTGTGTGTGAGATGGACTCTTAATGCCTCGCGCTCCGTGTCCTGAAATCCAGAAGCAAAGTAATTTTGCAGAACAGGTATTAGCCCTTTCTAATCTCCTTAGTTTTCATCTGAAAGAACTTAGTCATTGCTCAGTGCACCCTTGGCACAGCTTATATGAGCATTCAAATGTCTCTGTTTTCAAGAAAGAGCCCAAAAGAGGGAGATAGCGATAGGGATGACCACATTTTTCTCCCAGCGCCATCCCTGAAATTGCTTTGATCATCCACTCCCCCCGATTAAGAAAATTGCTTGGTTTCATCAGAGAAGACCATTCAGCCTCTGTATATTAGAAGCATCGGGCAGGGTGGAGGCATTGAAGAGGGAAATGAACAAGTCTGCCCAGGACCAGTAAAATAACTGCTTATGCAGCCTGTCAGATGGTTTTTGTGTTCCCCCTCCTCTTATTGCTGTTGACAGTTTGACTTTTTATCACAATTTTACTATCTAAATGGGTTGCTGGCGAGGACTCTCATTAATTCCGAGAGGCATATGTCAAAATTGTGCTATCGGCATGGCAGCTGTCAGCCTTCCTGCCCCTTCTGTGTGTGTGTGTGTGTTTGTTGGAGAAGGCAAAACTAATGTGGGACACATGCTGAATAAATCTAATTAAGGTTTTTAGCTCTCCCCAAATTCCAGCTTAACAGAATTTCCGAGCATTCATTTATCAGCGTGTGACAATGTTCCAGATCTAACTGTGGGACGATATTGGCTGATGGTGGAGAAGTTAATTTCCACTTGGCTTTTTTTTTAATCTCCTAATTATTTAACAACTCGTCAGCAGCAAACAACAGCAGCAACAAACAAACAAACAAACAAACAGCTTCCCTTTGGACGCCAAGACCTTGATTCAGCACCGCCCAGCAGATATGGTTACAGCAATAGCTCAAAGATTCCCAAGCAGCACCATCACCAGGCCAAAGATCTATATGGACTCTAGGTTGTATTTAGCTTCCATGCTTGTGTGAGATAACTCCAATTTATATAGCAAGATACTGATAACTCATTTGCTAACAGCTGTCTGTTTAGTTGTAGCTTGAGGCCCAGGGCTGGAAGAACACTTTGACGTACAGTAGACCCTTGGGTTGGGACACGGGTGGCGCTGTGGGTTAAACCACAGAGCTTAGGACTTGCCAATCAGAAGGTCGGTGGTTCGAATACCTGCGACGGGGTGAGCTCCTGTTGCTTGGTCCCAGCTCCTGCCAACCTAGCAGTTCGAAAGCATGTCAAGTGCAAGTAGATAAATAGGTACCACTCTGGTGGGAAGGTAAACTGCGTTTCCATGTGCTGCTCTGGTTCGCCAGAAGCGGCTTAGTCATGCTGGCCACATCACCCGGAAGCTGTACGCCGGCTCCTCGGCCAATAAAGCGAGATGAGCACCACAACCCCAGAGTTGGCCACGACTGGACCTAATGGTAGGGTCCATTTACCTTTACCTTTTAGACCCTGGGGTTACATTACTCTCGAGTAACGTAAACTTCGGGTTGCGAAAGCGGCAAACCCGGAAGTATTTTTCTGGGTTTCGCCGCTTGCGCATGCCCAGAAGCGCTCTATGCACCGTGTGCATGCACAGAAGTGCTCTATCGTGCTGCGTGCATGCACAGAAGCGCTCTATCATGCCACATGCACGCACAGAAGTGGCACCTCTGGATACAGATTTTTTGGGGGTGCGCACAGCCCCCCGGAATGAATTAAATTCGTATACAGAGGGTCCACTGTACTCCATTACAAACTGATTTTTAAAAGCCTTATTTATAGCCACATCAGAAAAATTGACCCACCAGGCCAGGTTCTCAGAGGAGAAGCTGACCCATTGGACTCTGAGGCCGTCTAGTGGCTTTTTGTACCTTATTTAATGACACAGCTATACAGATGGAAAATTCCATCCAAATTCCACTTCATGTGGCAACTATTTTGATTATATGAGTTTATGATCTGCTGTTAATGTCTTATCTTGCAGTATTGTCCCATCGCTTGTTTTAATACTTTTCTTTACACCTTTTGTTAAGTCTAGTGATTTACTGTATTTGCTCGAATCTAATGCTCACCTTTTTTGGTCAAATTACGTTGCGAAAATTAAGGTGCACATTAAATTCAATGGCACATTTGCATTCGCCAGCAAATACTTTTTTTGGTTTCAAGGTTCTGAAAATTGAGGTGCGCATTAGATTCGATGGCACATTAGACTTGAGTAAATAAGCTAATTTACTGAGACTGGGAGTGCTTAAATGCATTACTGTGTGTTTAATTCCGGAATGTTCCCCAGTAACTCTTGTGTGATTGGTTAACTCTGGTCACATGGGAAGTATCTTATTTCATTCTCCATTTTGTTTTGTGTGTGAGTGACTTGACTGTAATGGCTGCATCTCCATGAACACTGAAGACGACTGATAATTCTCTCTCTAAAAGAAATAGAGGAGAGGTGTGCTTCCCACTTACAACCAATCCAGGGTGTGTGAAAAGTAATCATGCAAATTTACTGGCATTTTAATGTGCTTTTCTCCCAATATACTTTTTTTTTTGTATGCAACAGTCCCTAGATGTAACGCATTTTCGAGTGTTGCATGCAGTTTTCCCCAATGCATACATTTCTGCAAAGTGATTTCTCCACAACATCATGCATTTTATGTCATTTTCACTAATACATGCACTTAAAGGCACACTTTACTGCAGTTTACGCATTTTGGCCTGAGAACTGCATTGCAAAATTCGAAGGAGTGTGAATTTCAAAGAATCGCTGTGTTTTGGTTCATGTAATGCAAATAGGAAGTACGTTCACCTTTCAATGTGGACTGGATTGGATTTCTTGCTCATCCTTAGTGGTTACGGTCAAGTGACAGGGGGAAAAAATCCATGTTCTCACCTGTGGTGCAATCTTGGCTTATTGGATTCTCTGCTTGTGTAGCCTTTCTGATCTTAGTTGTGTTCTGTGGATTGTATAATATCCTATTCTCTCTCCCTACCCACTATAGTATATAGCATTTCTCTTTCTCTTCTGCTTCTGCACACACACTTCCCCCTCCACCTTAGCACACCAGGGAAAGTTAGGTCCTTTGCTAATGCTTAAAACCTGTCTGATGGTCTCTCAAGCTGGTGACTAGTGCCAGTGATTTTTCGGTGCTTGCAATATGTCTTTTTTGGGAAGGACCTCCCCCCCCCCCCTAGAAAGCTCTAATGGTATAGCGAGGAACTGGTGGACTTTTATTACACTCTTCGATCAAAAGTTCTCTTTTCTTTCTTTCTTTCCCAAGAAGTGGAAAAATATGCTACCTTCCCTGTCTGGGAAAGATTCATAATCGCACGAAGCGCTTCCTTGTTACTACTCAATGAATCCAATTAGAAGTCATTAAAACTGATAAATTGCCGGTATCGCAACATTATAACATTCTCGTAGCGAACACATTTTATATACATTTTTGACCAATGTAAATGGAAGATGGTGGCTCCCCAAAGAGCAGCATGGGGATCTTTGCAAAAGGGCTTTCAAACAGCCACACACAGTACATTGTACACCTGCTCTCAGTAGAACTGTTATGGAAGCTTGTGGACCAAATTTGAGCCCCTGGAGGACAAAGATTGGCTCACACCCCTAGTGTGAGATTAAGCAAGCCTTCCTCATCTTTCCATCCTTGAATTTGACCTAAGAAGAGAAGGAGATGTGAAAGGCCTGGTATTAAGGACAGAAATCTTTAAATTTAGTCGAGCATTTTAAAATCAACATTCCTCTTTGCTCGTTTGCCCTTGCTTATTTTTTTTTAAATGCTTTGCTTACAGAAACAAAGGTCGGCATCCCAATTCCCCTGCTTGATGTGGCTTGTGTCATTTCAGCCTTATTAGGAATCCACAGTCCAAGGTTTCTCTCCTCCTTCTCCTAAGCAACAAAATCGTGTAAAAGCCACAATTCCCTTCTGCCCCCAGCCCCTTAAAAACAGTTTAGTGGAGTGGTTTTTGCAAGGTCAGCTCAGATCCAGGTGTCCCTTGAGCATCCCCATGTCACATTGAGAAATAGTCATGTATATAACGATGTACTGATGGGAATTGCAGCCATTTATGACTTAACAAATAACTGCTGCTGGCCGACATAGAAAGAGATGGACTTTATCCTTTCCCCTATCTCCTTTTTTTATTATAAGGAGCTCATGCCACAGAAAAGAATCCCAGAAAAAATATTTACTGACTTTCTTCTGTGCTCTGGAAATGATGTTTCCATTCTCCAGGGAAGGGTACCAAGCCAAAGTATTCCTTGGTAACCCAGTGTCTGAAATCCTGAGAACTCCATTCGCTCACATTAAAGGCATTGCTTCTATGAACTGAGAATAATAACAAGAATCTATTCTTTATTAAATTTATATCTCTTCCTTCACCCTTTGGGGCAAATTCACCTTGGGGGCTCAAGTACGAAGTCTCACAGCAAATTCCCATTCAGTAATGCATCATTGGACAGAGTCTGGAAGAGATTTTCATTAGGACACACACAATATAGGAAATGTATTTCATTCTTAGCTGTTCATCCTTTACCCAACCGCTTTCTGTCACTCCAGCAACTCACCATCTTCCATCCAACCACAGTCCTTGGAAACACTTACTCAATCCTTATTTATTTTTTTTACTATATGCGTTAGCACCCTCCTTGTACCTTATCTGGAGTTGTTTTTCACTTTAGCATTTAGCTGTTAGCTTTCTCCGTAACTGGTTTTTACCAGTTTTGTGGACAGGGTGCATTCTTGCTGCACTCACTGATAATGAGCAGAAATTCCACGTTGTTTCCAAAGGAGCCCAGGGTGCCAAACAGCCAAATTATAAAACAGCTAAATACAATGCTAGTAACAGATGCAGACTGGGAAAGATCTCTGCTCAAGATGCTTGTAAGAAGAGGAAGGTCTTCAGCAGGCATCAAAAACACAGCAGAGATGTTGTTGTTTAGTCGTTTAGTCATGTCCAGCTCTTCGTGACCCCATGGACCAGAGCACGCCAGGCACTCCTGTCTTCCACTGCCTCCCGCAGTTTGGTGAAATTCATGCTGGTAGCTTCGAGAACACTGTCCAACTGCCTCATCCTCTGCCGTCCCCTTCTCCTTGTGCCCTCAATCTTTCCCCACATCAGGGTCTTTTCAAGGGAGTCTTCTCTTCTCATGAGGTGGCCAAAGTCTTGGAGCCTCAGCTTCAGGATCTGACAGAAGAGATGGTGCCTATCTAATATTTAAGGACAGGGAACTCCAGAAGTGTGGCTACACTCAACGCCAGATTCCTGTATTGGGCAGAATGGACCTCCAGATAAGATGATATCGGCAGGAGGTCCCCATCTGCAGAGCACAGTGATCAGGTATATAAGGGGTGAAACAAACTTTCAGGTAAGATACTTTTTGTCATGGTTAGCATTCTGTGTTTGCTGGAACGTAACGAAATGTGGTGGAAATAAATGAAATATATAATCCAATGAACCAAAAGCAATGCCCAAACTATATATCTGTTTCAGGGTCCTGTTTCAATGCCCTCCTTACCTCCCTTCTTTGTGGCTGTGAGACTGTGATGATATCCTAGTTAGGTGAATAGATTCCAGCTTTGCTGCCTAAGATCTGTTTTATAATGCAAAATGATGGGGTTTCTCATACGGAGCTTTTGGAATGGTGTCAAATTCCTAGCATCAAAGGCTTAATGAGCCAAATTCACATCAGACTTTCTACATGGTGGCCTCCTTTCAACCTAAAATGATGCTCTGTGGAGAACAGAGCATGTGAATTCACTACAGAGCCCCACACTTTTGAAAGTCAATCTCATCTTAAAGCATGTAGGAAATAAATTAAAACCCGGGAGCTAATGACACTGGATATATTAGATCAGCAGTGGGGAAACTCAAGCTCGCCAGTCTAATTAGACTTGCCTTGTCTCTGAATTTGGAAGCAAGGCCTTGTCTATGAATTTGAAAAGCATACCCGCCTGTTAGTCACCTGATATGACAAGACACCAGGCACACGATCTGTTATTTCTGATTTAAGTACTAAGATTGGAGATAAGGGATCTCAGATGTTAGGGTTAAGTACCAAAGCACTAAGACCCAAGATAAAAGCAGGGAGGCATGAAAAAGGCACCAGGCATAAAAGAACCCCTTTCTGCTCTTTAAAAGGCAGAAGACAGAAGGCAAGAGGCTTATCTCTCATCTTACTGCTGTGATATTACAGCTGCCTTTCATCTTCAAAGACCAAGCCGGGGTTTGGCTTTGATCTTAGTGCTGTGGGACCACAGAGCTAAGGTGAGGGATAAGCCTCTGCTTGCTCCTGGCTTCAGCTTTGAAATCATATGATGTCAGATGATTGACAGGCGGGTGACTCCACCCATCTGTCCAAAATGGCCCACAGATGGTAGGCCAGTTCAGGATCCAGCCCTCTGGCCATAAAAGTTCTAGTTCACCTGTTCTAGATGGAGAGCCTGCGTCTTAAGGCTTTAGCTGTTTCCAGAGGGATAACCTGGGCAACACCAACAAAGGAAGTTTTGCGGCACCTTTAAAGGCTATGAAATTTATTGTGGCGTAAGCTTCTGTTGACTGCTGTTGTTTCACCAGATGCTTTAGCTTCTCTTGAGGGCTGGCATGTGCAGTCTCCCTTGTGAAAAACGGCACATTGCAAAGCCAGAACGGTAAGCTCCATCCCTCTCACACTAAGACGTACATTTGCATCGTATACAGATGTGCCTGCCTGTCTCAGATCTGACGCATCTCAGGAGGGAAGCTATAATATCCTAAAGATGTAGGACTATAATACTTGCATACTCATACATGTTAGCAACGAGGAAAAGCAAAGTGTGTGTATATTAGCGCTGGGCTGGAACCTGTAATCCAATTTCTGGAAAGTTTCACCTCCTATAAAAAAGGCTTTTTTCTGCCTCATTTGCATTTGCAGGGTGGTTATAATTTCAGTAGGGACGTGGGTGGCGCTGTGACCTAAACCACAGGGTCTAGGGCTTGCTAATCAGAAGGTGGGTGGTTCGAATCCCCGCAACAAGGTGAGCTCCTGTTGCTCAGTCCCTGCTCCTGCCAACCTAGTAGTTCGAAAGCACGTCAAAGTGCAAGCAGATAAATAGGTACCACTCCAGCGGGAAGGTAAACGACGTTTCCGTGCGCTGCTCTGGTTTCACCAGAAGCGGCTTAGTCATGCTGGCCACATGACCCAGAAAAACTGTCTGCGGACAAACGCCGACTCCCTTGGCCAGTAAAGCGAGATGAGCGCTGCAACCCCAGAGTCGTTCACAACTGGACTTAAATGTCAGGGGTCCTTTACCTTTTTAAAGGTGCTACTGGAGAATTTTTATTTTTTTAATTACTATTATTTCGACTGTGTCAGACCAACACGGCTAACTATCTGAATCTATGTACATACAAACATGCACATGCATACACAAAATATCCAGGCCAACTCAAGCATCTGTCTTTCCACTCAGCAGACAGCAGAAAGCCATTACAAGGTTTCCACTTACTTTATAAGTGCTATAGTGGATGACATTTTCTCAAGTCTTCAAATAGCTTTGATGTTTATACGTTAATAAATCTGCAAATTAATGAAGTAAACAGCTTTTGTAGGTGTCAGTTGAACAAACAACCCATTAAAGCAATTTACAGCTGATGGCACGTCAAAGCCTAATTTCCCTGTATACACTTCTAGAGCCGCATGAAAAAATGCAGGCATCGTCATTTCAGCGCATTGGTTGCAAATGGGGGATAGCTGCATTTATTTGACACAATTGTGTGCCCTATAACGCAATGCAGTTATGCAATTATGTTGAACTCCTGGCAGGCCAGCCACATGCTTTGCAGCAGTTGGCAGAGCTGTTTAGGATCTAAACTCAAATATATATTGTTTTAGGACGGCAGTGAACAAACTCAAAATTAACCGAAATGTCAAATTTTGCAATACAGATTTGGAACCTGAAATTAGAAATGTGACTCTTTGGGGAGCTAGAGGCATATCGAAGAAACGTCCTATCATAAAATGATAGAATTGTTGAGTTGGACAGGACCCAAAGGGTCATCTAGTTCAACGCTCTGCAATGCAGGAATCACAACTGAAGCATCCATGACAGATGGACACCTGAGCTCCCCTTGAAAACCTTCAATGAAGAGGAGTCCTGATTGGTTAAATGCATGGAATCAGTACACAGTGGTACCTCGGGTTATATACGCTTCAGGTTACATATGCTTCAGGTTACACACTCCGCTAACCTAGAAATAGTGCTTCAGTTTAAGAACTTTGCTTCAGGATAAGAACAGAAATTGGGCTCCGGCGGTGCAGCAGCAGCAGCAGCAGGAGGCCCCATTAGCTAAAGTGGTGTTTCAGGTTAAGAACAGTTTCAGGCTAAGAACGAACCTCCGGAACGAATCAAGTACTTAACCTGAGGTACCACTGCAGTACAAATGCAATTAATGCAATATATAAACCATGGAATTTGCAGTGATAGCCGCCAACTAGGATGGCTTTGAAAGAGTATTAGACAAATTCATGGAAGTCAAGGCTATCAATGACTCCTAACCCAGCTGCCTTCTTTTGGGGCTTCCCACAGGCATCAGTTTTTCCACTGTGAGAACATGATGCTGGACTTGGTGAACTACTGGCCTGAAGCAGCTGGTTCTTCTTACATTCTTCAACATTACCTTACCCCCTTTTACCGATTACATGAATGAAGGGGCACCATTAGGGATAGATCTACTTGTCAGTTTGCATTTCTTAGTGTAGAATGAGGGTTCTGGAAGCTGCTCTGTGTGAAAGAAACAAGCAGAAGGTTCCTGTTGTTTGGGTTATACTTTCAGAGAAGCTGAGTACAGTGGTACCTCAGGTTACAGACGCTTCAGCTTACATACGCTTCAGGTTACAGACTCCGCTAACCCAGAAATAGTGCTTCAGGTTAAGAACTTTGCTTCAGGATGAGAACAGAAAACGTGTTCTGGCGGCACGGCAGCAGCAGGAGGCCCCATTAGCTAAAGTGGTGCTTCAGGTTAAGAACAGTTTCAGGTTAATAACGGACTTCTGGAATGAATTAAGTATTTAACCCGAGGTACCATTGTACAGCTGGCTTAAGCTGTTTCTCTTATCTCTTCTGTCAAGGTCAGAACAAACTGGCCTTCACTAGGAATAATAATAAGGAGGTCATGAAAGTATTTGAGAGGATACCCCAAAACACAAACTCATGGAATAATCGTGGTGATCCATCATAGAAAACCCCTACTGATAACAGAGGTTACCCACACCTCATTGCTGGTTATGTAGGGGCTCCCAAAAGCTGTGGGGCACCCAAAACCGTAGGTCTACCACTGAACACCATATGGCTACTGGGTAGCAGGGCTTCAGCACTGATTCCTCTTTTTCACACACATGATGGGGATTCACACTAAATGCTATTCTGGATTATCGCTGTTTACTTTCAAATACTAGCCCTATTCAGGTCTCTGCCAGAATGCATGTGGCTAAATATTTATGGATATGGGGAGCCATGTAGGGGGGACCAGGGGGCCAAAGGCCTCCCAAAATTTTCAAGGAGGGGGCCAGGCTCCTCAATATTCTGTGGCCTGTGGAGAGCCTTGCCGGGCCTCCCCATGGTTGTGGCAAGCTCTGTTGGGCCTCGGTAGGCCTACCAGCAGCTGCAGTGGGCCTCGTAGCCTCCTCCCACACTGCATGACATCACACGTGCGCATCATACATGTGACTTCATGCATGTGAGGAGGACTGCCTGCTGAGGGACTGAAGGACCCTGCCCTTGCCTCTTTCCACTTGGCTTGGGGCGGGGCCTGACAGGCTTCACAAGGACTGCAGCTGCTTTTAAATTGTTTTTAATTTTTATCTGTGTTGTTTTAAACGAGACCATCCTTGGCTGTGAGCTCTGGAAGACCTGCACCCTGCCTTACTGGCCTTTTCCCATCTGGCCTGGGAGAGTGGAGTGCTGACTGACACCAGTGACAAAAGCTGAAGCTGTTGAACAGATTCTTGGGCTGGAGTATTGTTTACGGGGCTCTGAGAGAGCTGTTGCTGTTATTGATATTATTGCTGTATCTTTAGTTTTAGATCTTATGATTTACGTGGAAATGGTTTCCGTTTGGTTGTGTACTTTTTGATGTGTTTTATTTATTGTTTATGACTTCTGTTATCTTTCTAATTATGTAAATCTTGTCATGTTGTAATAACAATAACAATAACAATAACAATGACAATAACACAATAACAATAACAATAATTTATTATTTATACCCCGCCCATCTGGCTGGGTTTCCCCAGCCACTCTGGGCGGCTTCCAACAAAACACTAAAATACAATAACCTATTAAACATTAAAAGCTTCCCTAAACAGGCCTGCCTTCAGATGTCTTCTAAAAGTTTGGTAGTTATTTTTCTCTTTGACATCTGGTGGGAGGGCGTTCCACAGGGCGGGTGCCACTACCGAGAAGGCTCAATGCCTGCTTCCCTGTAACTTGGCTTCTTGCAGCGAGGGAACCGCCAGAAGGCCCTCGGCGCTGGGCCTCAGTGTTCGGGCAGAACGATGGAGGTGGAGATGCTCCTTCAGGTATACTGGACCGAGGCCGTTTAGGGCTTTCAAGGTCAGCACCAACACTTTGAATTGTGCTCAGAAACGTACTGGGAGCCAATGTAGGTCTTTCAAGACCGGTGTTATATAGTCTCGGCGGCCACTCCCAGCCACCAGTCTAGCTGCGGCATTCTGGATTAATTGTAGTTTCTGGGTCACCTTCAAAGGTAGCCCCACATAGAGCACATTGCAGTAGTCCAAGCTGCCTTGAGCATAGTTTCAGCTATGGAATGGCGGCATACAAATAAAATGATGGTGATGATGGCATGCACAACTTGGTGGCTGCACCAAGCACATTCAGATTCGGACACTGCTTCCCTCTCTCGTGCCTCTCCCTCCCAGGTGCCCTCTAGTCACAGATGCCTTGATCCCGTCTTCTCTGCATGAGTTTCCTTCCTTCAGATATGTCATGCTCCAGGCTCATCGTTCTCCAGGTTCCCCCTTCTCCCTTGTCATTTACAAAGTTCACCCACTTTCTGTGAGTCTTGCAGAGCCTTGTGATAAAATATTGGCTTCATAATAATCCCTGAGCTTTTGGAAGAAAAAAAGCCACCATACTATACCAGCTTCAGGCTAAAAGAAAGATAATGACAGCCACCTATCTGCAAATGCTAAGTTCACGACCTGATGTTCCACTGATTGCAACGGAACATTCATTATAACTTCAGTACAGGCACATTTGGACACAAGGAAGCGAGCAGCGACTTCAGAAGGTAGTTAAAGAGGAATTTCAAAGGTGGAGAAAAGCAACAAGCCTCTTCTGAATCTCCCGCAGCGTTGCCACAGCCCACGCACCAAACAAACAAATGCAGTAATCATGGGGAAATGATACCACTATTATCCGTGGAGAAAGCTAGGCTGGGAGGCCCACACAGAGTTGGCAGAAAGGAAGTAAACAAAGAAACAAAAACAAAAAAAACCCAAACCCGAAAAACCCCCAATGAAAATGTAACAGGGGGAGTGTGTGTGTGTTTGTGTGTGTGTGTGAGAGAGAGAGATAGAGAGAGATAGTGATAGATAAGAAAGAGAGCAGACAAGCCCTAATCAACAAGCTCTCATTAAAACCAATAAAGTAAAATGCTCCCTTGCTGGCCCTTAATATCTGCCGGCAAGAACAGAAACATTAAGAATCAGATTTTTCTGAAGTGTTTACGTTGGGTCTAACAGCTATTTTCCAAATCTGATGGTTGGTTGTTGCTGCTGTTTGTTTTGTCATGTCTCTTGAAATAGGTGGCCTGCCAGAAATTAACTGTGGTTATTAATCATTGTCATATGGGTTTCCTTTGATCAAGGAAATAGGTATAGAAGCTTCCCCAGAATACTCCAAGACTTCCCCCATGGGCCAGTGGCATAGCGTGAGTTGCCAGAGCCTGGGGCCATGTGGAGGGGATGGGAGGAAGAGAGGGAAAGGGATGGAGTATCCATGTGCATTCAACAGCATCTGCGTCACTCAGGAGATCGCATCTGCAGAGAAGAAAAGTCATTCTATTGTCTGGAGAGGTCACTTCTTGGTTCGCACAAAGAAACCATTTTCAACAGAGCCCAACAACAAAAGCACACAGTTGTATCAAGGCAGCACATGTTGAAATTTTGTGCCGCTAACAATTTTGCACCCGGGCAACGGCCTCTGCTATGGGTATAAGAACGTATGAAGTGTTGTTTTTGCAGAGTCTTTTACGCAGTGGAATGATGAGCAGTACGTGCCACATACTCTACTTTACTTTACTTTATTTACACTTCAATGCTAAGAGCTTACAAACAAGCATCTTGCCTCTGCGTGAGCAGAGAAAACATCCTCTCTCCTCTGAAGCATGGAGAGAACTGAGAAAAACAGGAAACCAGTGTACGTCACATCCAGTCTCCTTTCCCGTGAGAAACTCCAACAGCAACTCTGACTGTGGAATGTAAACATTGTCTTGTGACATGCATTTCGCTGCACAGTGAAGAGAGCAGAAACCAACATCCTCCCCCTTTCTGTGAACATCACCGAGCAGCGTGTTCGTACAATATCAGTACAAACCCAACTTCTGCACATAGGTACAGTGTTGATCCCTTGATACAATCTTGGACAATACATCAGCAGGAATTTCATTACCTGGCATATAGGACACCGTTACGAGTCCCTTCTGAATACGTTCCCTAGCATGTTGCAACTTCAATTGCAAGTGCTTCGTGCTTTGCTTACAACCTTCAGAATTCAGCAAAGCCAAACATGCTTTGTTGTCCTGGTAAACCTGGATTGGACATTTGACAGGAATTTTCATGTCTTTGCACAATTGTAACAACCATTCACAATCTTTAAGTGAATAAGACAGTGCATTCAGTTCAGCTTCACAAGTACTTAAGCTAACTGTTGTTTGCTTCTTGCATGACCAATCAAATAGACCCTGATTGTACATATAGCAAACTCCAGACGTACTTTTCCTGTCTGTAGTGTCACTTCCAAAACTTGCATCTGCAAATATCTCAAGACCACCAGACTTCTGATTGTTAAATCTCAGTCTGTAATGCATAGTGCCTTTCAAATACCGCGCTATGCGTTTCAGAGCTTTCCGATCCTTAACAGTAGGATTGTTGACTTGTCTGCTTAGCAAATTACAGCTAACAGCAATGTCTGGTCTTGAACATCTGGCAATGAAGTTTAGCTTGCCTAGCACACTTCTGTACAGTGTAGTGTCAGAAAATGCTTCTTCAGTGTCATCTACCTGATAACCTGTTGTCATCGGTGTGTCTACAGGGTTAGCATCCATCAGGTTTAGTTTGCTTAACACATCAGCAATTTTCCGTGACTGGTGTACTAGAATGTTACCATCTTGATCTCTCTCTATTTCCAGAGATAGGTAGTTGTTTACCTCACCAAGATCTTTCATGTCAAAGTGCTCTTTCAGTTGAGCTAGGGCGTTATTGTACATTGTGACATCTTCCCAAAAGAATAAAAGATCAGCAACATAAAACAAACAATACAGTTTCTTTTGCCCCTCCTCTTTGACAAATACACATGGATCAGCTTTCCCTTGCTGAAAACCTAGAGAAAACAATACTTCAGTGAGTTTTGTGTGCCAACACCGTGCACTTTGTTTGAGACCATAAAGGGACTTCTTCAGAGCACAAACAAATCCCTGTTTTACCTGTACGCCATCAGGTGGAAGCATATAAAGTGATTCACCTAGAGATCCGTACAGAAAAGCTGTATTCACATCATGGTGACTAATGTGTAGAATCTCCTCTGCAGCTAGCTTGAGCATAAGCCTAATGCTCTCATACCTCACTGTGGGTGAGTAGGTCTCATGATAGTCTTCACCTGGTACTTGTGCAAAACCTCTGGCTACCAATCTGGCTTTGTGTCTGACTATCTTGCCATTTTGGTCAGTCTTCGCTTTGAAGACCCATTTGCTTCCAAGCAGTTTCATTCCTGGAACTACTGGAACTAGCTCCCATGTTTTGTTCCTTTCTAAGGAATCAAGCTCAGCCTTCATGGCATTTAACCATGGCTTAGCTTCCTTTGAATCCAAATCCTGGATTTCTTGGAAACTTGAAGGTTCAAATACCTTCTTGGAGCTTTTAACAGCTGTTACTGCTATCTTAGCAAACTCATCATCAAATCTCTTTGGAGGTCTGCCTTTTGTGGCTCTCTGTGACCTACGAATTAGCCTTAAGTCCTCAACACTCTCCTCTTCCTTCTTAGGAGAAAAGTGACCTATTGTGAACAATGGTTCTTCCAACTCTTGATCAGAGCTTTCAGAGGGTCGCATAGAGGCTTTCGCACTCTTGAAATCCTCTGAATCACCCGATTCAGTTTCAGACTCAGAATCAGAACCTTCATCAGTGAGTGTGGGTTGTTGTGGCTGCTTTTGACTATCCTCAGTCTCATCACTGTCATCAGGATAACATTGGAAAATTCCCACATTCTCCCCCCACTTGGCATTGTACTCAACACTTCTTGTGAGCTTAATTGTCTTAGAGGCAGTCATCATTATTCTGTAAGACCCTTTCTGATAACCTAGAAAGATACCATGCAATCCACGCTTGTCTAACTTGGAGCTTTGTGGTGAGTGAACCCACATGTCAGAACCAAAAATTTTCATGTGTTTGATGTATGGCTTCTTGCCAAACATCTTCTCATAGGGGGTACAACCAATCGCTGAAGATAACCTGCGATTATAACTGTAAACAAAACACGAGAGAGATTCAGCCCAATAACTCTCTGGAAGATTTGCATCATGCAGCAAGGTTTTTAACCCTTGAAGCAATGTTTGATTTGCCCTCTCGCACAGTCCATTCTGCCATGGCGAGCGAGGACTAGACAAATCGTGTTGAATTCCTTTCTCAGTCAGAAAAGCTTCAAACTGCTGAGAAGTGAATTCTCCCCCGCGATCAGTGAAAAGAGTCTTTATCTTCTTACCATGCACATTTTCCAACCAAGCACAGAATTCCTTGAACCTTGGAAAAGCCTCTGATTTCTGCTTGAGATTGTACACATAAATATACCTGGAAAATGCATCAATGAGAACCATGAAGTACCTGTTTCCACCCAAAGAGGGCGCTAATGGTCCAACCAAATCAGCATGAACAACCTGGTATGGTTCTGTAGCTTGCCTACTAGACACCTTACCTTTCGCAGCCATTTTCACCTTGTTTGCTGCGCATGCCTTGCACTTCATGTGGTACCTGCAGGGTGTAATAGTCATACCTTCAACCAAGGCAGGCATTTTAGATACTGCCTCAAAATGCAAATGACCAAATTTCCGGTGAAAATCATGAATACATTCTGCATGCAAATTTGTTAGAACCTGCAATGCAAAAAGTTTCATCCTGCACAACATCATCAAAATATAAAACATACAAACGATCAACATATTCAGCATGCAATACATAATCATTTTTCTTTGTGATGATGCACTTTTTGTTTTTAAAGGAAACGTCAATTTTTCGTTCATTCAGCTGTCCAACGCTGAGCAGATTATGTTTGGCATCTGGTACATAAAGCACATCCTGTATCGATAAGTCCAAACTGTGAAGAACAACAGTTCCGTAGCCTTTACTGGGGATTGTGTGGTCATCCGCCTGGTGAATCGCACCTTCCTGCGGTGTAAAAGACACGAACAGTCGTTTATCGTTGCACATGTGATGGGTCGCCGCTGTTCGCATAACAGACCTCAGCAACTCAGCATTTTGGCTAATCTACTTTATTTACATATAAACACACACGGAGCACTGCAACATAGCTCCCTCTCTCTCTAGCATCAGACAGCAAAAAATAAAAAATAAAGGACAACAGTCCCATTTCACGGAACACAGTAACACAAACATCCTGTCTCCATCACTTCCCACTCTGTGGAGTCAAAACATATACCGTCATGTGAAAGACAACAATCCCATGACTGCAATCATGGAGCATGAATTCTAACAGTGGATATTGCTTAATTAGGTACTGTGGGGAAAACACTTCCTTTTGTCTCTCCTGAAACTAGTCTAGAATTATGAGCGAGGGGAGGAAACATCTCTCCAGTTTCTCCACAATATGCTTCACTTTATATATGCCCTACCCTCTCCAATTTCAACCTTCTCTCATAGTGGTGGGACTCCAGCCTTTTGATCATCCTGGTTGACCGTCAGATTTCTACTCAATCTGGTGGTCAGGATTTTACTGCTATTGAGATTAAAGTGCAGAGAGATTTGAACTCAAGGCTCTCTCCGCCCCAACACATTGGCTGCATTTTATGTCACTTGAAGAGAGTCAAACAGCAAGAAGCAACAGCAAGAAGCAACTTGAATAGTATTTGTATCCATCATTGTATCTCGGAATGCACTTTGCTCATATATTTGCATTGGCCTTTGATGGTTAGCTCATTTCAAGGTTGATTAATTCAACTTCCATTAGCTTGAGGGTGGGGAAGCACACCACCCTGCTATAAATGAATACCAAAATTAAATATCCTCCACTATAGAACAATAGCCTGAACTATCCCGGGCTATTGAGTTAGCAGATTATAGTCTACCCAGTTAATGCATTATTGAAGTACCAAATATTAGACATCCCGTTCACTTGTTTCTGAGAAAGCTGACAATCCTATTGCATTTGCATAACTTGCTAATGAAATGAGAATCTCCCAAAATATTTGCATGGCTTGTAAGAAGAAAAAGACATTGTTCACATTCTCCCATGAACTGGAGCTATTTTGTCCTCTGCTGCACAATTGCAGTCCTATTTTGAGCAATGGAATGGGCTGAAGTGGAGGCACCTAGTTGCGTGGTGAGATCCCGCCTCCCACCAGTAGAAATAAAGACACAGGACACAGTAATTTTGGTTAATGAGCTAAAATTAGGCCAGAACTTTATTGGTTACAGGTGATGAGCGGTATTGGCTTAGGCATTGGTCCTATCGACTATCCGGCTTCAGCCTGATTGCTTGAAGACCAGGAAGCGTTAACACCAGCAGGGGGAGCCCTGCTGATGCACATCAACTAGGGAGTCCCCCGGGGTCACCACTCAGGGGCGCGCTTTAGGCCCTGACCTCCATAGGCTTCAGACGAGGCAACGCCCCCTGGAATCCTTTACTGCAGTGTTTCCCAACCTTGGGCCTCCAGCTGTTTTTGGACTACAACTCCCATCATCCCTAGCTAGCAAGACCAGTGGTCAGGGATGATGGGAATTGTAGTTCAAAAACAGCTGGAGGCCCAAGGTTGGGAAACACTGCTTTACCGGACTACCCTTCAATATTTGGGGGAGGTGATGGCGCTCCTCCCCCCATACATCTACATAACAATACCCATACCAATGCCTAACCGCCACAGCCGAAAAAGTTGTGACAATTTGCTACGAGGTAGGCGAAAAACCAAATGGCTGGTGCCGATTTGCCAAGTGGAAAAAATTCCTACCAGGCCCCTTAACAGCGACCAACCAAGGTCCATAGCAAGGTCAAAAGAGGAACCTTGGAGGGCGGGTGGGTGGGAAACAAAAGCAGCTGAGCAGCCAAAGAGGGAGATTCCCGGCCGCGCTTGCCTTAAATGAGGCAAGCCACACCCCCAGGCCAGCCGATTGGCTGCCCTGGGGATGACGCGGCCGAGGATTTCCCAGATTCCGCGGAGCTGGGAGCCAGCCTCCGCGCGTATGTTGGGGCGTGATGCTATCTCAGACAGTGCTCTGTTCAAACAATGGCCGCTTCACCACAGGAGTGCAGGAAGCTCCCTTGTGCCAGGTCTATTTATCTGTCCTCTGCTGGCTCAGTATTTGCCCACCCATATGAACTGTTAGCATCAGAAGTGCACATGCTCTTAATCAGAATGCTTACTCTTTAAGTTCAGAAGCTTTCGCGTGCTAATAAATGAATATGTTCCTTCAACAAATGACTCATGTAAAAAGGGATGGATTTATGGATGAGTTTGTGCGAGCTATGTGAAAGTCAAATGTCATACAAAAATTAATTACAAACAATCTCCTTGAATATACAGTGGTGCCTCGCAAGACGAAAATAATCCGTTCCGCGATTCTCTTCGTCTAGTGGTTTTTTCGTCTTGCGAAGCAAGCCCATTGACGGCTTAGCGGATTAGTGCTATTAGCGGTCTAGCAGCTTTTAGCGATCAGCTGTTAAGTGGCTAATCAGCGGATCAGCTGTTAAGCGGCTTAGCAGCTTAGGAAAAGGGGGAAAAAAGCGGAAAAAACCCGCAGGAACTCGCAAGATTTTTTCGTCTTGCGAAGCAACCCCATAGAGAAATTTGTTTCGCGAAGCGCCTCCAAAACGGAAAACCCTTTCGTCTAGTGGGTTTTCCATCTTGCGAGGCGTTCGTCTTGTGGGGCACCACTGTAATGACTGGTCTATTTATTTCCATAAGTCTTAAGGATACTAATAGCCCACGATGAACAAGGTGTACCCAAAGATAAACAACACTGTTTATGCCGTAACTGGGAGAACATGTAAAAAAACAAAACGAAATCAGCAGGGTTCCCCCACCCCCAGACCTTTGGGTTTAATTTTATGTCATATACCAGCCTTTGCCAACTTGGTGCGTTCCAAATGTTTTGGGTTACAACTCCCACTAGCCCCAGGCAACAGACTGACAACCAGAGTAAGGCAACTACCATCCATTCTTTTCATTCATTCATCAGCTTATTTCATAGAATTATAGAATTGCAGAGTTAGAAGGGACCCTGAGGATCATCTATGTGATTGCCTGGGATTCGGACTCAGAGGCTGAACCTGAGGAATCCCAGCCTGCACAGGATTCCCTGCCTCCAGAACCAGCTGAGCCGGGGCTGGGGCTTGAGCCTGAAGGGTCCTCACCTGTGCTGGATCCTCAGGTGCAGGCACCAGCTGAGTCTTCTCTGGCTCCCATTGCCTGCAGGTGCTCCACTCTCAACCCTGTCAGAGGAAGCCAAGGTTGCCTCTGGGTCCGGTAACCCTCCGGCCTCTCCTGAGCTGCAGAGGCTCAGGGCAAAGAGGCGGAGGGAACTAAATTCCTGCAGGAGGAGTGCTTGCCTCCAGACCAGGAAAGGCGAGTCACCTGTGGACCAGGGCCGCCCTATGCCTCGGGGCAGATAAAAGCCAGCCGGCCCCAGTCCCAAGTTGTGGGAGCAACATTGTTGGTAGCCTGTTCCTGCCTGCACCCTGTCCTGCTCTTCTGCCAGAGTTCCTGACCTCACCCGACTCCCTGCCTTGGACCCAGCTACAGCTTTGACGGACAGCCTCAATACCACACCATCGACCTCGGACCGGACTCGGAGCTTGCCTCTCGGTTAGCAACCGGGACCAGCACAATCTAGTCCAACCCCCTTGCAATGCAGGACCACGCAGCTGTCCCATCCAGGGATCAAACTTGCAACCTTGGCATTCTCAGCACCATGCTTTAACCAGCTGAGCTATTTGTATGTCTCTTTCCCACAGTGGTGCTCAAAGTGGCCCACTCCATAGTAACCCTAAGAATTCAACAAAACAAAACATTAAGAATGACGGGAAATAATCATAATGCCTACAAATAAAGAAAATGGACCCATACAGAAACAACACAGATAAGCTAACCTAATTCGACAGCTTAAAACTAGAGAGAGAATAATACCTAACGAGGAAATAAAATGGTAGCATACAAAAAATACAAATGGTATCTCTGTTCTAAAAGGGCATTCCACAGAAGCGCCCTACAATTAACTTCCATACACTGAATGGGAGCCTTAAGGTTAAGTCCAGACAAAGGGAACTATGGGGTTGCAGCGCTCATCTCACTTCAGGCCCAGGGAGCTGGCATTTGGCCACAGACAGTTTTCTGGGTCATGTGGCCAGCATGACTAAACCGATTCTGGCACAGCGGAACGCCGTGACGGAAACCAGAGCGCATGGAAATGCCATTTACCTTCCCGCCTCAGTGGAACCAATTTATCTACAGTGGTACCTCGGGTTCCAGACGCTTCAGGTTCTAGATGCTTCAGGTTACAGACTCCGCTAACCCAGAAATAGTACCTCAGGTTAAGAACTTTGCTTCAGGATGAGAACAGAAATCGTGCGGTGGCAGCGCAGAGGCAGTGGGAGGCCCCATTAGCTAAAGTGGTACTTCAAGGTTAAGAACAGTTTCAGGTTGAGAACGGACCTCCAGAACAAATTAAGTTCTTAACCCAAGGTACCACTGCACTTGCACTGGTGTGCTTTCGAACTGCTAGGTTGGCAGGAGCTGGAACAGAGCAACAGGAGCTCACCCTGTCAAAGGGGATTTGAACCGCCAACCTTCTGATTGTCAAGCCCCAAAGGCTCAGTGGTTTAGATCACAGCGCCACCCACATCCCTATGTATCTAACACTGTCTCTTCTTCAGTGTTCATGGAGATGCAGCCATTACAGTCAAGTCACTCACACACAAAACAAAATGGAGAATGTAATAAGATGCTTCCCATGTGACCAGAGTTAACCAATCACACGAGAGTTACTGGGGAACACACAGCAGTGCAAGCCCAAGTGGCTCAGTGGTTTAGACCAGTGTTCCCCAACCTTGGGCCTCCAGCTGTTTTTGGACTACAATTCCCATCATCCTTGACTACTGGTCTTGCTAGCAAGGGATGATGGGAGTTGTAGTCCAAAAACAGCTGGAGGCCCAAGGTTGGGGAACACTGGTTTAGACCATAGCGACACCTGCGTCCCTTCATGGTAGCCTTATTTCCCAGCTCTCCCTTGGGTCTCCTCTCTCAATCACCTCCCCATCTCTCAACTGCAGCCATCTGATTGGTCCCTGTGAGGACAGGGTGCTGAAGTAAGATGGATCACTGGCCTGATTTGGCAAGCTCTTCTCACATTCTTACGGACTGTATGTGAATGGTGACTGCAGCGCCTCGCCTGACAGCAGAAGCCAATATCTTGCTCTTGCCAAGAGGTCAGCCGTGATGTAGACGGGACACTCAGGGTCAGCGCCTCAAGGAGAGCCAAGAACAAGCAGCTGTGAAAACGACAAATGCCCAGGGATCTGAGAGAGAGGAGTACCCAGAACGTGCAGGATAACCGAGAGCAAAGCATGATGGGAATTTGCTTTTTGAGGTGAGCACTGAGGTGGAAAGCAAAGGAACTTTTTGCTGATGTCTGAGAGCTGCTGTCAATCAAGTTGATCCAAATCTCTTTCCTGAATAAATGCATGCTTAATTTTGAGAGAGAACGCCAAGCCAAGCCTCCCAGAAGAGACCCTTCTTTGCTGCGACTTTTTAGCAGCCTGCCAGAAGCTTAATCACAGCCATGTGCTCTGCTACATATTGCTAGTGGAGCAAGGTGAGGCAGTCATTCTCAAAGGGAAACGTGATATCAGCCTGGGAAGTTGAGAGATTAGAATGAACGTTTTGTGTACACAGGACCATGGATGGAGGGAGAAATTCTGTTTACTTCAGATTTAAAGGTTAATTTACCCAGTGTTATTTTTCTAAAAAAAGAGGTGCCATAACTTACCATGTTCTCATAATGGCAATGGCGCCCACATGAGAGGTGCTGGAACTGAGTTCCGGAGAGTTCCGGCTGAAACCCCACCCCCGGACTTACCTAATTTGCACTTCCTGAAAAATAACGCAACCCAAAATAGTCGTTTTTTTAAGCTCTGAATTTTGCAACGCAGTTGTTCTCCAGCTAAGCAATGAGTACAAAAACGCACCGAGTGAGTGGAAATTGTTTGCAAGAATGTACGCATTTGGAAAAATTGCATACAAAATCATGTTTATTAGAAGAAATTCGCACTGAGGTGCTGATGAATTTTTCATGAGGCATTTTTTTTAAAAAAAATCTCAAATTCCTGTGGAAATCCGGAGGACTGAATTTAATAATAATTTTTTATTTATATCCCACCTCCCCAGCCAGAACCAGGCTCAGAGCGGCTAACAACAATAAAAGTAACACAATTTACATAAAATCACAATCAATTAATTGAAATATATTCTAAAATCAATTCATTCTAAAATCAATTCAGAATCAAATTAATGGCAACCATTGGGCTAGAGTTCTATGAGGATTACTGAAGGAGGGGGTCAGACTGTGCCTTGGCCAAAGGCCTGGTGGAACAGCTCTGTCTTGAAGGCCCTGCGGAGATGTAAAAATGCCGCCTTTGTTATAGCTGCAATCTGTACCTCCATGGAAAGGGAGGTGTCGAAGATTACACCCAAACTCTTAATGGACGGTGCTGGCACTAATTGTGCCCCCGCAAGACATGGAGACTGTGGTTCAATGAGGGGCAGAGAGTTGTTAGAAGATCCCCTTTTTCCTTGACAGAGCTTAAATTTTCCAGAATTCCCCTGGATTGATGGTTGAGCTGCAGTGGGCTGCAACGAGCAACATCTCTAGAACCTCATCCGCTGGAGCCATTTACTTTCCCTTGGACAGGGCAAAGTGCACAGAAGGACTCTGGGAAGTGTTGTTTCAGGAAACGAGACATTTCAGGTTGGATTTGAAGAGCTCATCACATTGTGGTTTCTAAGAAACATGAATCCCAAAGCCCACTTGAGTGCAGAGCGCTAATGCAATTCTATAGATTGTGGCCTGTGCTATTATTTCAGCAAATGGTCCGTGCCTGTCCAAGCACCGCCCCACACACCATTTTCAATACCACTTTCAATGTAATTATTTACTTATTCCCCACCAGTTTAAGGGTTGCCTCAAAGCTATCATTTGATCTAAAAATTCGGGGCACCTGCTTTCAATTTTGCAGCTTTTAAACAGACCTAAAAAAACGATTCATCCTATACATTAAATTTATAGGTGAATGAAGGCTCCTCAAGCTATCGTCATATCTCCTTTGTGTGTGTGTGTTTTTTGAAGTTGCATTCAGGTTCTCGGCGAAAATGGCTTGCATGAGCCGACTGCAATCTTATCTAAGTTGGCACGCTGTAAATATCGAAATAATGTTTGTTTCAAAGGAATTTATGTAATGTCAAAGCACAATAGGAAAAAAAAACATTCTTCATGACACCGGAGCAAATCTTAGCCCTCACTTATCATTATTGCTGTCAGATGGCAGATCCCCCTACACATTTAAACACATCTTATGCACATTTAAAGCACATTGCTTCCCCCCTAGAATCCTGGGAACTGTAGTTTGTGAAGGGTGCTGGTAGTTGTAGCTCTATGATAGGAAACAGCAATTCCCAGAGTTCTTGGGGGAGGGGGAGTCATGGGTGTTGGATGTGCTCTAAATGTATCTGCCCAGAGGTGCCGTAGAAAATCCAGCAGAGGTAGGATATGGTGATGAAGATGTGATTCCATCCATGGAAGAACTGAACAACAGTACGCAAAAATGCACCGGAGCCCTGCATTGTTGAATTCTCATTCTACATGCAGTAGACCTTACTGCACTTGCACAAATACATTTTGCATCCATGTGCTGTGATAATGATAATAATCATAATTTTAATATATATACCCCACCCATCTGGCTGGGCGGCTTACAGATGTCATTGCAACATGCATGCATATACTGTTGGCATGCACCCAAGGAAATGGGGGCAAGTGGCAGCCCCCAGCTGGCTCCAGCCCACTGGCCAGTGTGCCAGGCAAACTCCAGTCCTTGGTGCAGCATAAATCTGTGGCCCAGGCTTCAGAAGACAGAGCACGCTATTCAGCAGAGAAAACGCTGCGCAAACAGAAGTGGCACGAGAGGCTGTGCAAGCATATTGACAAGCAGGTTTATTCAGCGTAGATCAGGACAAAAGGAAAACATGTCTGATCTCCTTCGTGTCCAAAGCAAAAACAGCAAACTATACACAAACGGAAGTTCCCAGCAAGCTGTGCTGGAATGTAAACAGACATGTGACATGCAACAATTCCACACGTCTGTTCCTCAAGGTGGAACGGAATTCTCAACATATACACCCTTGGCACCAATGAGGTAAGGTGAAAACCCCACTCTTTGCCCCATAAAAAGTGAGTGAAAATTGGTATGACAGGAGAGGAGAATGCAAGGAGTTGGACCAGATGACCTTTTGGGTCCCTTCCAACTTTGCACTTCTATGTTTCTATTTATCTGCTGAGTGCAGAAAATTATGCAGCTCACCGTATGAGACCAATGAGTGGGCAGGTCTAAACAGTCTCGGTTTGGAAGCAGCCTTACTCTTCAGTCCCGACTACTTGGGTTGTCCGACAGCTCATCATACTATAAGTGATACTGGTGCTGGGAACTACATTTCCCAGAAGGCAATAGGATAAGACACCTGTACGCAGCAGGCCCTGCAGAAAGTGGTCAAATACTGCAGGGCCCTAGTCTCTTGTGACAGAGTGTTCCACCAAGTCGGGGCCAGTACTGAAAAGGCCCTGGCCCTAGTTGAGACCAATCTAACCACCCTGGGACCTCCAAAATGTTGTCATTTGTGGACCTCAAGGTCCTCCATGGGGCATACCACGAGAGGCGGTCCCGTAGGTATGTGGGTCCTAGGCCGCATAGGGCTTTAAAGGTCAAAACCAGCACCTTAAACCTGACCCTGTACACCACCGGGAGCCAGTGCAGTTGGTAAAGCACTGGATGATGAACGTTGCGAGTTGGGAGGGAACTGTCTGAAAACAGAACTTTCCCTTCTTATTCTGAAGGTTCTCTGAAAAAGTTTGGAATTACTGAGCCGATTCTGAACCCGGCGGAGGAGTGTTCAGCCATCACTAAGTGGCTTGGTGTGCAATGTCTAAGCCAGCCTGTATCCAAACTGTCACCGCGCAGAGATCAGCATCCTGCCTTCTATCCATTTCAAGCTTCGATTTCTTTGTACTTCTACATTATGTAAAAAGAGATTTGTGTGTGATGCAAAAGAAAGAGAGAGAGAGAGGGTGGGGGGAGTAAGTTTGAAAGTAAGACACCCCGTCACGAGCTGAAATGTCAAGGAGCTCCAGTGAAATCGGGATGACCTCCATTTTTATGCTGCCAACGGCACAGCATCAATCGAAAGCGAGGAGTCAAAAGGTTCAATGGAGATTTTGTGGAGCAAGATGAGATGCACCTTTCTTCACACTCTGGGTGCTTGCTTGAAGCTGCTTGTGCAATTGGCATTCATTTTGGTGGCCATGGAAGGCCTGAATTTGACACTTCAACGATATTGTGTGCCTGTATTGTAAACGGTGTAACTTTATGCAGGTTAAAAACAACAACCGTTTTCCCCTTAATGCCAATGGGTTTGGCTAACTCTACTGGTGTTAAACGGTTACCTGTTTATTTATTTTAATAAATGCAGCAGAATAAGCCAGAGTGGTGTGATGGTTAGAGTGTTGAAATGTGACCTGGGAGATCAGGGTTCGAATCCCCACCTGGCCGTGAAGCTCGCTAGCTGACCATGGGCCACTTGCTGTTTCTCAGGCTTTTTTTTTTACCTCACAGGGTTGTTGTGAAGACAAAATGGGGGAAGCAGGGAACCATGGCCACCAGCTCGAGCTCGTTGGAGGAAAAGGAGGTATATAAATGTAATAATCAAACAAAACACACAATGGGCTGAGCTGTAAACAGATCTCAGAAATAATTTTGGGAGAGCAGCAGTTGGAGTTATGAACAGAAGTGCCCTAAGCTAAGGCATCTAGCCCAGATTTCCACACCGGATATGGACGGACTCCAACTCCCATAAGTTCCACCTAGCACAGCCAATAATCAGGGATAATGGGAGCTGTAGTGTTGGAGGCAGAGGCTGGTCCATTCAGGTAAAAGGCCTCAAGAATCTTAGCCAGGTCCCACCTACTTTTTTTTTTTTACCTATAACCAATCAGTGGAACAGCATCCTAAAAAGCAGAGACATCACCTTGCCAACAAAGGTCTGTATAGTTAAAGCTATGGTTTTCCCAGTAGTGATGTATGGAAGTCAGAGCTGGACCACAAAGAAGGCTGATCACCGAAGAATTGATGCTGTTGAATTATGGTGCTGGAGGAGACTCTTGAGAGTCCCATGGACTGCAAGAAGATCAGACCTCTCCATTCTTAAGGAAATCAGCCCTGAGTGCTCACTGGAAGGACAGATCGTGAAGCTGAGGCTCCAATACTTTGGCCACCTCATGAGAAGAGAAGACTCCCTGGAAAAGACCCTGATGTTGGGAAAGATGGAGGACACAAGAAGAAAGGGACGACAGAGGACGAGATGGTTGGACAGTGTTCTTGAAGCTACCAGCATGAGTTTGACCAAACTGCGGGAGGCAGTGGAAGACAGGAGTGCCTGGCATGCTCTGGTCCATGGGGTCACGAAGAGTCGGACACGACTAAACAACTAAACAACAACAATCAGTGGGTGGCTCTGCTTGTCATCATTCTGCCTCCTTCTACTGTAGCTTTCCCTGCCTTCTTCCCAGTGAGTCGCAATAAGCACCAGCCAACATTGGCAGGGGTCTCTGCCTGGCCTGCATGGAGATGTTGGGGATTGAATTTGGGACTTCCTGCATGCAAAGCCAGTGAGCTACATCCCTTCCAGATTTCAGTGGAGGAAAGAAATGGCATAAATAAACACTTAATGAGCTGCTGCAGACAATCAAAAACAGAAGTGGGATATAAATGCTTTGGACAGAAATAAAACCAGCGGGTTTTTGAAGGAAGCCAAAGGAGATTCCCCATGGGGATGCTTCACAGCTCCAACTTGGCTCCTTGGCATGGTTTTTGAGCATCAAACTTCAGGCGGGTTAGAGTTCAGTCTTCCTGCTTCTTGCCCTTGTCAAAGCAGGATGAAGAGCGGCTTGAATGACCTCCCTGTTCTTTCAAGCCAGGATGAATTTAGCCTATGGGCGAACTGCTTGAAGATTAATGATGCTTACAGCTTTGCCTCTTGCCCCGGAGCAGTTGGCATTCAAAAAGGGCTTGCTCCCATAGGATGAGGAAGGATAGCTTCAAAGAATTGGAGAATTCTATCATGTTGGAAAGGACCAAATGCCATTGAGCAACTTGCTGAAGGAGCAGCTAGATGCAGTTGGATTAATAGTCGATCAAGCCCAGCGTTGTCTATCTGGATTGCTAATGAATCTCAGGGGCTTTCTGGTGCGGTGTCCCTTGTGATCTTAGCCAGCAAGAAATCAAGTTTTCAGCCACATACATAAAAGAGCCAGAGTAACTGTTAGTTCTCCTACTGTGGAACTGGTAATCCTTGTGTTGATGCAATGTTTACTTAGCACTGCATTGGTTACAAGCCAACACAACAAATCCTCAGCTATTATTATTCAGTGGTAGAGTATCTGCTTCGCATGCAGAAGATCACAGGTTCAATCCCTGGCATCTCCAGGTAAGGATGAGAAGGTCTCCTATCTGAAATCCTGGAGAGCCTCTACCAGTCAGTGCAGAACATGCTAAGCTGATGGACCATGGACCATTGTAAGGCAGCTTCCTATTGTGCTAACTCACTTCCAAAAGATGTGACGAGGTGCAGTATCTTAGATGGCTTTAAAATGGGTGAGACAAATTGATAAGAACATAATAAGAACGTAAGAGCCAGCTGGATCAGGTCAATGACCCATCTAGCCCAACATCCTGTCCTCACAGTGGTTGGTCAGATACCTGTGGGAAGGCTGGAAGCTGGATATCAACACAAGACTACTCTCCTCTCCTGCAGTTTTTCAGATGACACAGGACAACCATTGTTGGCACCCATCTGTCTTGTGAGACAATGGAGGAGTGCACCTTTGGGGGTGAAGTCAACAACTGGGTAGAATTCATTTGCATGGCAACTCTATGCTCAGAGGGGTCTGAATTACATTGTTGGGAACATCAGCAGCAGAGGGCTATTGCCCTCACATCCTATTTGTGAGCTTTCTGTAGATGTTTGATTGGGTATTGTGGGAAACAAGATTGTTGACTAGGCCTCATGGGTGTATGGGGTCTTAGGGAAGGGGTAGTTGTTCCTCTGGTGGGGACACATTGTGTTCCTTCTGGTGTGGTTTGTGTACACAGGACCATGGATGGAGGGAGGTGGTTTGTCCACCTTTGATCTCCACCCTGCACTCATCTCTCACCTGTGGTACCCCATCTAGGAGAAGGAAAACTCTGGTCCTAAACCTTCACTGCCTTGCGCGACATCTTCAGGAGAAGAAAAGGCAAAGAAATAAAGCCTACACAAATTGAGAGAGGAGGCCCTAAGAGGGCTGGATGATGCCTTGTGTACGTCCTTCCAGCAACTCCTGGAGCCAAGCTGGTGTCAAACATATTGCTCTGCTTTCCTTCAGACCACATCAGCGAAGCCGAGGGGTGTGTGTCTTGTCATCTGAGCAGCCCAGGACCTCCATACACACTGCCCAGGCTTGCACCCAGGGGAGTTGACTTTGGTGCTGCTGATGCAGCAGTTTAACCAAAGGCACACTCCATTGTCTGTTGAGATGGACGGATGCCACCAATCTAGGCCTCTGGTTTGATCCAGCAGGGCTCTCCTTTGCGTTCCTAGCCTCATTTCTTTTAATCTGCATTGTGCTCCCTAACATAATTTCTCTTTGGTCATATGTTATGGAATGTCAGAAACTGGATATATTGAGATTTTACATGCATGCGCTTTAAAATTAAGGCGAGTGCTAGTTCTGAGTTTTGTAAGCTGCTCCCTATTGGGTTTTCACATTGCTTCAAAGGAAAAAGGTTAAGCAAAAGTGGCCCTCGAGGGAGAAGAATTACTTGTACTGCTTTAAGGCACTTTTCATTAGAAAGGCAAACGGATGAACAAACACCTGAAGGCATGCTTGGAAATTTTTTAACAGAACACTTGACCTTCTGCCCCTGGTGTTTCAGGATGAAAACTTTGAGAGCAGCCGTAGTTAAGACCCAGTTTTCTTACTTTAAATGAAGTCAAGGAAAGTTTTTGAAAAAGTATTCCCTCTATGGTGAGAAACGCATAGAGACTTTTGAGGCTCTCCCTTAAAAAACTTTATTTGGTGATATCTTCCCCTTTATTACTTAAAAAAAAAGGGAGGAAAAGAAGCTGAAATTAAAGAGGATTTTAGGAAACATGGTCACTTCTTTCAAATTCAGATTAGATGGATCATTAATTCAGGAATTAGTTTACAGCTTGGAGTAGACAGCTTGGAGCCAGTCTACTGGAAGGATGACCTTATCTGTAGTCCTTGTTGGGAATCATAAATGGGGAGACTGTTGTTGCACTCAAGTCCTACTTGGTTGGCCACTGTGAGGATGTCAGGAGCTCGTCCTACTCTTGAGTAGGACCCTGGCAGAGACGCATGCCAGATTGGCATGTTCCCTCCCTCCTGGTTGATCGTTTGGGAGCTTCAAAAGCTTTCTTCTGCACCTTTCTTTCTTTCCTCGCACCTACAGGACCACCTCTCCTAGTATGCCCCGCGGAGGACCTTAAGGTCCATAAATAACAACACTTTGGAAGTCCTGAGCCCCAAGGAGGTTAGATTGCCTTAACCAGGGCCAGGGCCTTTTCAGCTCTGGCCCCGGCCTGATGGAACACCCTGCTGCAGGAAATCAGGGCCCTGTGGGATTTGACATCTTTCTCCAGGGCCTGCAAGACGGAGCTGTTCCACCTGGCCTTTGGGCTAGACTCAGTCTAACCCCACCCCCATTTAATTTTTTTTTTTTTTTGATGGAACCACCTATATGGGATTTGTATATAATTTTTCCCTCAGCTCTTTTTGCTGGCCCATGTAGGACCAGCATGGATAGCTGGCCCCTTATGGCTTTGATCTATGGGCTACCACTAAAACGAGGCTGCATTTTAAGCTGTATTCTAACTTACATTTTAATCAACTGTTGTTGTTTTTGTTGTTGTTTTGTTTTTAATGTTTTTACTGTATTTATATTCAGTGTTAGAAGCCCTGAGCCTGGTCTTGGCTGGGGAGGGCGGGGTATAAATTAAAAAATATTTTTATTTATTATTATTATTATTATATTGGAACTGTAGTCCAAAAACAGCTGGATACCCAAGTTTGGGAATCCATGCATCTGTCTGTGGATACATCATTCCTTGCTTACTGATACATCTCTCTTGCGTATGGATGGTGTGATTTTGGCATAGACAGTTGGGGAATAGTATGTTAGTAGTGAATAGATAGAGTAGGACGGGTTCTGTGAAGATCTACTTTCTGTTGTCTCTTTCAACCTTACACCCAATTTCATCTGGCAATTCCGAGATTTGGCATCATATTTATTAATTTTGTACCACTCTCTCACTGCCTAACAGCTCTCAATAAATCTTTCTCCTCCCACAAGTCCTGAGTAAAAGCTGAAGCTGCTTTCAATTGAGTTCTGGCACTGAAATGGCTGGGACTGTTAGGGGGTAAATAAAACCTCGTTATGCCTTGTACTCCCCCCCCTTTTCTTTTCTTTAAAATAAATAAAAAGAAAAACTGCAGAGGAAAAGGTTGCATCCTGTAAATTGATCAAAACTCTTGGTGATGCTTTCACCTTAGGTACTGGGAAGCTGTAGAACAATAATTCGAGTAGGATTATCTGGCAGCACTACACTGAGCGAGATCAAATTAAAATTGATCCTGAGAGTTGCATGCCCCTCTCCAGCAGAATAATTCAAGCTAATGCGGTTATGCCTCCAGAGCTGGAAGCAGGGGGAAATATATGCCCAAAATTCTCGGTGTTTCTGTATTCCTTTGATTTCTGCTATTTCCCCCAAAGCAACCAGGCAGGGCCACCCCTACCTTGAGGCAGAATGAGGCAACTGCCTCAGGTGACCGATGCTGAGGAACAAGGGGTGGACAGTGCTATTTGTGCCATATCCTGTGCCCCCTAAGCTGGCCCGTGCCCTCGGGTAGAGTGGCAGGTACTGTTCTGCTGCAAGTGTTGAAGTAAGATTAAGTTGCCAGTCTGCTTGGCTTTTGTACACGGAATGAGGCGAGGAGCCATGTTGTCCTTTGCTCTCTGGTCCACTCTGTTACCAGCCAATGTTTCTGCCCCAGTATCTAAACTCCAAGCAAGACCAGGCATACATTTATTTAGAAGCATATTCATACTGCTTTATATTGTTACATGCCACTCTGAATCTCTGTCAAGCGATAGTGGTAGTAGTAATAATACTATTAATAATAATAAATGTCATTATTTGTATCCCGTCCATCTGATCAGGTTGCCCCACCCACTCTGGGCAGCTTCCACCATATATAAAACATATTCCAGGGGGTTCCAGGCATTCACTCAAGGGCATGGGTAGGCAAACTAAGGCCTGGGGGCCGGATCAGGCCCAATCGCCTTCTAAATCCGGCCCATGGATGGTCCAGGAGTCAGCATGTTTTTACATGAGTAGAATGTATGCTTTTATTTAAAATGCATCTCTGGGTTATTTGTGGAGCCATAGGAATTTGTTCAATTCCCCCCCCCCCAAAAAAAAAAAAATTGGCCCCCGGCTGAAAAGGTTTGCTGACCCCTGCTCAAGAGTTTGTGTTTCTGTTGGGAAATCAAGGCACACCGGAGACTAGTGTCTTTAAGAAAGATGGTTTATTTTACACGTACTTGCACCTAAAGCTTTCAGTGATGCCAGCGCAGAATATTACACCCCAATATGTCCCTTGTTGTTGTTCTCATAGCTTCAGCATGCTGGGGTCCATAGCAGCAGCCAGTCATGGTCCCTGGTTTCTCAGTGCAGCCTCCTCCAGCCACTATAGAGGTCTGCCTCTTCTTCTTCTTTCTACTTTCTTCTTCTTCTTCTTCTTCTTCTTCTTCTTCTTCTTCTTCTTCTTCTTCTTCTTCTTCTTCTTCTTCTTCTTCCCATAAGCCTTTGCAGAGAGCATCTCCTCCCCCTGTCACCCTCCATCCCAGAAGCTTCCTACAGAAAGGACTTTTTCTCTTGTGACATCACACCCACTGTAATCCTAGCAGTCTCCTCCTTTCTTGTCTGATGCTGAATGTCTCACCTTTACTCAGGGTAACGACTCTGCCATCACCTGTCTTTATTCTTTGGTGGCACCTCTCTAAGCCAAGCTCATGAAGAAGCTGCCTTGTCCGAAAACCCCACATTGTAATTCACTCTACGTGGGGCTGCCCTTGAGACTGACCCAGAAACTCCAGTGGGTGCAGAATGCTGTGGCGAGACTCCTTACCGGGTCCTCACCGCGGGATCACATTCACCCAGTGCTATACCAGTTGCACTGGCTGCCGGTGGAGTACAGGATCAGGTTTTGGGTGCTGGTTTAACCTTTAAAGCCCCATATGGCCTAGGACCCTCGTACCTACGGGACTGCCTCTCTTGGTATGTCCCACGGAGGACCTTACGGTCTTCAACAAAAACATCTTGGAGGTCCCAGGCCACAGGGAGGTTAGGCTGGCCTCAACCAGAGCCAGGGCTTTTTCGGCTGTGGCCCTGATTTGGTGGAATGCTCTCTCACAAGAGACTGCAAGACAGAGTTGTTCCACCAGGCCTTTGGCCAAGGCACAGTCTGACCCCCTCCTTTGGCAATCCTCATAAAACTGTAGCCCAATGGTTGCCATTAATTCGATTCCAAATTGATTATAGAATGAATTGATTATAGAATTGATTTTAATTGATTGTGATTTTATGTAAATTGTGTTACTTTTATTGTTGTTAGCCGCTCTGAGCCTGGTTCTGGCTGGGGAGGGCGGGATATAAATAAAAAATTATTATTATTATTATTACTACATGTCAGCCTAGATAGCTTAGTTGGTTAGTGCATGGTGCTGATAACGCCCAGGTTGCAGGTTCAATCCCTGCATGGGACAGCTGCATATTCCTGCATTGCAGAGGGTTGGAGTAGATCAGGGGTCGGCAAGCTTACCAAACGATGGGCCGGTCAACGCTCTGTCCATCGGAGGATGGGCCGGAGCGTGTGTGCATGTGCACTCTTCCGGGTCAGAGGAGCACCCGTTCCCATGCAGACACGCTATTTCTGGTGCTCCTCTGACCTGGAAGTGCGCCGGAAATAGCATGTATGCATGAGCATGGGCACTTCTCCGTCCTGCATGCGTGCACACACACTATTTCTGGTCCACATCTGGGTCGGAGGAGCACCCATGCACATGCGCACAGGCACCATCAACCCGGAAGTCGGTCCCTGCACCACACTGCACTGCGTCCGTAAGAGCGGGCGGCGGGGGGTGGCAGGGGTTGCCTTAGTCTGCTGACCCCTGGAGTAGATGATCCTTAGGGTCCCTTCTAACTCTACAGTTTTGTGATTCTATGATTTACTAATTGCAGAGATTACGGGGAGAACCTGGCACCCAGGATTTTAGGCCCCTGAAGACTCATAACACTACTGAAGACAAATAACCAACATGAAGTACAATGTAACATAATAAAATTACAGCACGATAAAGGCAATAAATCAATGTGAAATCATAAAACAGTGATGCATAAATAATACGATATTCAATCTGACAGTAATATTACTGGTCAGGAATTGCCTGCTTAAGCAAATTCACTTTAAGCACGCAGCAAAATGATAGTACAGTTTGCTCACCCCTAATCTCAGAATTAGGAGTATAGCATCTAGATCAAGGGAAGTAATAGTGCCACTGTATTCTGCTCTGGTCAGACCTCACCTGGAGTACTGTGTCCAGTTCTGGGCACCACAGTTCAAGAAGGACACTGACAAACTGGAACGTGTCCAAAGGAGGGCAACCAAAATGGTCAAAGGCCTGGAAACGATACCTTATGAGGAACGGCTAAGGGAGCTGGGCATGTTTAGCCTGGAGAAGAGGAGGTTAAGGGGTGATATGATAGCCATGTTCAAATATATAAAAGGATGTCAACATAGAGGAGGGAGAAAGCTTGTTTTCTGCTGCTCCAGAGAAGTGGACATGGAGCAATGGATCCAAACTACAAGAAAGAAGATTCCACCTAAACATTAGGAAGAACTTCCTGACAGTAAGAGCTGTTTGACAGTGGAATTTGCTGCCAAGGAGTGTGGTGGAGTCTCCTTCTTTGGAGGTCTTTAAGCAGAGGCTTGACAACCATATGTCAGGAGTGTTCTGATGGTGTTTCCTGCTTGGCAGGGGGTTGGACTCGATGGCCCTTGTGGTCTCTTCCAACTCTATGATTCTATGATTCTATGAAACAAGGCTGCTCCAGAAAGAAAGATGCCATCACTGCTAAGGAACTCTTCCAAATGTCTACAGGATGGAACTCACTGATCTCAGGGAGTGGGCAGATTTATATTTTAGGGCAAAAGTATATGGGAAGCTAATGCAATGATTATGCATCATTTGTGCCAGCTGTGGGATGCCTAGAGGAAGCATTCAAGCAAGAACTGGAGTATAGCAGCAATCTCCCCTCCTTGAGTTTCCAGCAACTGGTATTCAGAAGCGGGTGGTACTGTGGTCTAAACCACTTCACCTCTTGGGCTTGCTGATCAGAAGGTTGGCGGTTCGAATCCCCATGACAGAGCGAGTTCCTGTTGCTCTGTCCCAGCTCCTGCCAACTTAGCAGTTCGAAAACACACCAGTGCAAGTAGATAAATAGGTACTGCTCCGGCGGGAAGGTAAACAGTGTTTCAGTGCGCTGCTCTGGTTTGCCAGAAGCGGCTTAGTCATGCTGGCTACATGACCCGGAAGCTGTACGCCAGCTCCCTCGGCCAATAAAGCGAGATGCAACCCCAGAGTCGGCCACCCCAGAGTCGGCCACGACTGGACCTAACGGTCAGGGGTCCCCTTTACCCTTTACCTATGAATTGGTCTGAGAACATCCATCGCAAAACTGGAGAAGTGAGGATTTTGAAGCATAGCTGCATTTGGGCATGAGTTTTGTTTTGGAAAGAGCAAATCAGGTATGTTGCAATACAAATAATAATAAAAATTTCTCTCCCAGTCCCTAGCCACTAATATTTAAGAATACTGTCGAGATGATGAAGACCACAAACAAAAGGCTTTCCTCTGTCTATCTATGCAGGAAAGACATTGTTCCGCAGGTCTATGGGATGCAACAAAGAAAGGTGAATTCTCAATGAATGCCTTGCTGTTGACTTATTGCTGAAAATGGAATCCTCCCAGCTGCACCTCAGTGAGACGTATTCTTAGCAGACAAGCCAAATTTATTCATTTATTTATTTGAGATATGAGCAGCTTCTTTCTTAAAAAGACTTAAAAAGTGTTGGTGGTGGTGACGGAGGACCCTGCTTTTCACATCAAGGGAGGCATTCAGAACAGGACTGCTGAATGGGATTTGTATGTGAAAGTCCTATTATAGCAACTCCCACAGAAATCTGCTTCCAAGTTTCCCAATTGCTATTGATATGCTCTAGCAGTGCACTCGACTTGGTCAATTTAGACTGGGAGGATTTTAACATGCGAGGTGCTTTGAAGAAAAGGGAGGGGGGTGAACTAATCTATTGATGGGGAAAGCTTAGAAGGCTTTAACATCTTATTAGGAGGCTGGAAGTCCTCCCATCTCAATCCAGCATGGTACTTCCTTTGAAAGGAACCAGAGGCCAGTGCCAGCGTTATGCACACATTATTTCTGATTGCACCGCAAGCGTGTTTGGCTTCTTGTTCCTTGAGGCACCTGTGTTAGGAAGAGAAAAAGGAAAGGGAAAAATGCACTTGCCAAAAGTCGCTGGGGTTTGTTCTTCAGCAAATGCCAGTCTCTACTTGCCAAAGCCCTCTCCGCCTAAAATTATAGGCACAGTGCGGGTATACGGCACACAAATAAAGCACAATGGAATGATGAATCTTACTGTGCACTGAGTTTTGTTTCGTTAACCCGGGCACTGCTCACACGCTGTTAGAGAAATGTTTGCAAGGATGAAGGCTAGAAAGAGGTGCACATTTTTATTTTGGTAATAAAAGAGAGTGGATTTCTTGGGAAGCCTAACCTTGGCTTCAGTACCACATGCAGTTTGGCATGCCAAGTTCAAACAGATTCCTTCTCCCCCCTATTTATTTTGCCATTATCTTGCTCCTGTAATCCTTCTGGCAGGAGCTCCAGCTCCACGGAGCTGAGGGTTCTACAGCCTTCCAATGTCCATGGGGATGGGGCTCAGCTCCCCCAATCTTAAGGGGGCCGAGGAGGCCTGGCAGTAATCCACCCCAGGCCGTGTGGTGTCTACCAGCATGGTGTAGCCTGGTGAGAGGTTTCCCCTGGCCACGGGGCATCTCCTGTTGCTGCATGGTGTGGAATGTCGCCTTGGCCACGCTGAGTCATGTGATGTGGTGCAGCCTGGTGGGATGTTGCCCTGGGCCACGCAGCATCAGGAGAGGCCACATGGGCCAGCATTGACTGCATGGACCTGGTTGGCGAATGTTACATCAGAAGGAGCCCTTCTCTGTGGCAGCCCCTAAGCTGTGGTATAGTGGTTAAGAGTGGTAGACTCGTAATCTGGTGAACCAGGTTCGCGTCTCTGTTCCTCCACATGCAGCTGCTGGGTGACCTTGGGGCAGTCACACTTCTCTGAAGTCTCTCAGCCCCACTCACCTCACAGAGTGTTTGTTGTGGGGGAGGAAGGGAAAGGAGAATGTTAGCTGCTTTGAGACTCCTTCGGGTAGTGATAAAGCAGGATATCAAATCCAAACTCCTCCTCCTCCTCCTCCTCCTCCTCCTCCTCTTCTTGACAGAGGTGCATCTAGTAACTTCATTACGCATCATATGCTGAAGATGAATCTTTTTGACCCTTGAGAGAGATGTGTTTAGGAGACACTTTAGTTGTGATTGTAATTTCCTATGAACATGTTTCTAATGCTGTATTTTACGTAACCGTAACCTGCCCTGGTCACAACTGGGAAATAAAACTAATAATAATAACACAAAGCTTTCTACCTATTTTGTAACTTTTGATCATTCCTAATATCGGTCCATAAGGAATGCAGGTGGCGCTGTGGTCTAAACCACTGAGCCTCTTGGGCTCACCGATCAGAAGGTCGGCAGTTCGCATCCCTGCAACTGGGTGAGCTCCTGTTGCTCGGTCCCAGCTCAAACCTAGCAGTTTGAAAGCATGCCAAAAAGTGCAAGTAGATAAATAGCTACCGCTCTGGTAGGAAGGTAAATAGCATTTCTGTGCACTGCTCTGGTTTTGGTGTTCCGTTGCACCAGAAGTGGCTTAGTCATGCTGGCCACATAACCCGGGAAAACTGTCTTCAAACAAACGCCGGCTCCCTCAGCCTGAAAGCGAGATAAGCGCTGCAACCCCAGAGTTGTCTGTGACTGGACTTAACTGTCAGGGGTCCTTTACCTTTACCTTTGTAATATCGGTCAATATCTCGAATTTGCTTGTTTGCTTGTTATCCCAATGGATCAACAATGGATCAACATGGCTACAACCATTTTATGAATAGATTCCTTGACCTTGCCCCACTAAACTATGAGTCATGACTTCCAATCCATGTGGAAACAGGTGGTGGCAACTAAAATCTCACCCCTGGACTTCTCTCCAGGTCTTCTACTCGGCATGTGATATGGACAGGCCAAAGCACTCATTAAACAACATGTAGCAGACACAGAACGCCGATTGGATCTAGCCAGGACCCTAGCTTTTATTGCCAATGAGTCCATCAGGTACTCTGCCTCCCTCGTGTCATATCTAACTAAACTCAAAGTCCCTAAGCATTAGAGGGCCTTTACCCTGGCACAATGTTACACCCTCCCCTTGGCTGTCATTGAAGGTCAATATAGGAAGATTGCTTACTCAGAGAGACAATGCCCCTGTGATTCTGGTCAAACAGAAACAATAGAGCATGTGCTTCTCCAGTGCCTATATTATAGAGACCTCTGTATTGGCCACATCTCCCCACTACTCCATAAGTACCTAGGGCACACAGGACAATTCTACACCTCCCTGCTGCTTTCAGATACTAACCCTGCTACAACATACAATGTTGCCAGGTTCTGCATAGCAGCATTCAGAATTTGCCGGTTGATGACTTGTGCCACAAACTAGATTTAATGAACGCCCATATCAGAGTGCTTTGTAAACTGATAGTCATAGCCTTTTGTATACTAACCTTTTATGCTCCTCCACATCTGTTTAACGCTCCTAATCCTTCTTTTAGCTTCTTATAGTCTTTTATATATACCTTCTGTTTTAATAATTTTAGCTTTCCAAAACGTTTTACAGATTTTAAATGATTGTACCCCACCCTACTTATGCTGGTCTAGGACGGTAATAAAGATTTGATTGATTGATTGATTGATTGAATAGATCAGTTGAAGTTTTATTTTTCTGGCCATTTTCATTTGAGTTTTTTTATTTCTTAAACACTCCTTGCTCTCATGTTCTTATTGAGCTCTGCTACAGGAACAGATAGGTAGCCGTGTTGGTCTGCCATAGTCAAAACAAAAAAAATTCCTTCCAGTAGCACCTTAAAGACCAACTAAGTCAGTTCTTGGTATGAGCTTTCGTGTGCATGCAGTGTATCTGAAGAAGTGTGCATGCACACGAAAGCTCATACCAAGAACTGACTTAGTTGGTCTTTAAGGTGCTACTGGAAGGAATTTTTTTTGTTTCTGCTACAGGAAAAAGCCTATAGCTTAGTGGTAGAAGAACACAGCTCTCAGTCAGTGGAGGGATCTCAAAGGCACATGAAGCCACTCTGATTTGTACAGTCCAGACATAGCAGGGCTTTCCCATCTGCACTGATTGCCTACTTGCCCACCCAGCTGATGGAGCAGACTGCTGGACCATTGTGGGCAATCATCATCATCATTTTTTTTGTATGCCACCTTTCCATAGTTGAAACTATGCTCAAGGCTGCTTACAGCATGACAAGATTTACATAATTACAAAGATAACAGAAGTCATAAACAAATAGAAGACATCAAAAAGTACACAAACTAATGGAAACAATTTCCACATAAATCATAAGATCTAAAATTAAAGACACAGTGGTACCTCGGGTTAAGAACTTAATTTGTTCTGGAGGTCCGTTCTTAACCTGAAACTGTTCTTAACCTGAGGTACCACTTTAGCTAATGGGATCTCCTGCTGCTGCCACGCCACCGCCGCACGATTTCTGTTCTCATTCTGAAGCAAAGTTCTCAACCCGAGGTACTATTTATGGGTTAGCGGCGTCTGTAACCTGAAGCGTCTGTAACCTGAAGCGTCTGTAACCTGAGGTACCACTGTACAACAATAGTATCAATAACAGCAACAGCTCTCTCAACAATAATCCAGCCCCAAAATCTATCCAACAACCTCAGCTTTTGTCGCTGGAGTCAGTCAACACTCCACTCTTCCAGGCCAGATGGGAAAGGGCCAATAAGGCAGGGTGCAGGTCTTCCGGGGCTCACAGCCAAGGATGGTCTCATTTAAAACAACACAGATAAAAATAAAAAAAGTTTAAAATAGGAGACCTTGGTGCAAAGCAGCAGGTACAGTCCTTATGAAGCCTGTCAAACTCAAGCCCCATCCCAAGCCAGGTGGAAAGAGGCAAGGGCGGGACCCTTCAGGCTCTCAGGAGGCAGTCCTCCTCAATTAAAACACACGAAGAGCTCCAGTGGTCTGATCAAAGGCCTACCTAGTCCAGCACCCTTCTCTCACAGTAACCAGTCAAAGATGGCCATAGGAAGCAAGACACAAGCACAACGATTTTCGTGTTCCCCAGCAAATGGTACCCAGAGGCATCCTACCTCTGATATTGGAGGACAATACCTTCTGCATCAGGGACACAGGTGACGCTGTGGGTTAAACCACAGAGCCTAGGACTTGCTAATCAGAAGGTTGGCGGTTCGAATCCCCGCGACGGGGTGAGCTCCCGTTGCTCAGTCCCTGCTCCTGCCAACCTAGCAGTTCAAAAGCACGTCAAAGTGCAAGTAGATAAATAGGTACCACTCCGGTAGGAAGGTAAACGGCATTTCCGTGTACTGCTCTGGTTCGCCAGAAGCAGCTTAGTCATGCTGGCCACATGACCTGGAAGCTGTCTGCGGACAAACGCCGGCTCCCTTGGCCTATAGAGCGAGATGAGCGCGCAACCCCAGAGTCGGTCACGACTGGACCTAATGGTCAGGGGTCCCTTTACCTTTACCTTCTGCATCACTCCCTAGTAGACAATATTGTAGGAGAAGGCAGATCTGCATTCTCACGAGGCAACTCTCAGATACCTCTTGTATGTATAGCCCCTAAGCACCGTCAATCTCTGAGCCCATCGATTATTTTATTTTTTTACAAGCAAGCCGAAAGAGCACCGTTGCTTCGTTCCTCCCTGGCAGGCTGTGCGATGTCAGTAGCCTCCAGTAGATGGCGATGTGGGCCTCCGAGTGAGGCCTTTTCCGGCACACCCCCCCCCCCGTTGTCATTTGCCATGTTGTCCAATGCGCTTGATAGCCGTGGCAACATCTCTAAGCATCTCGGTAAATGACAGCTTTGAATGACAACGCTTTCTGCATTGCCAGTTTTTGCTCGCGATCGAGCCGTGAGGGGACAGATACCTGCCACTTCCATTTTAAACTCTGACAAAGAATTCGAAAGCAGGCCAGGTTTCAGCGAATAAGTGAAAGGATTGCTTTCACGATAGCGGAGTGAATGAGAATAAATTCTGGGCTCTCCTCCCCCCACCCCACATCCCAGGCAGAGATGTGCTCTTCTGCTTTATTTATCGTAGCCCAACCTTCCTCCTAGGAGCTTGCAATGTTCGGTAGCAGTGTGCATGCTTTTCACAGAAAACGTCACAGCATCTCCAGGTACGAATGGGAAACCATAGCTGCAATGCTAGGCTAGGTAGATCAACTGGGTAAGGCAACTTCCAACGTTCCGTTTAATTTATACAAAACTCCTGCGAGGTAGGTTAGGCTGTGGGGTTCAGATACTAGCTCAGGAAAATCCACTGGGCATCATGACTGAGCAGAAATCTGGATCTAGCGCAGTCTGCCCACCATAGTGCAGGGGTTGCATGTGGCTTTCAGCCTAATTTCAAAGTCCTCTTTGGGCAACCAGTTCAGATCTCTGGCAAGAGAGGTCCATCCCTTTCTTGGCAGCCCATTAGGTAGAGAAGGAAAAAGAAGAAGAAGAAGAAAAAGAAGAAAAAGAAGAACAGGAGGAGGAGGAGTTTGGTTTTGATATCCCGCTTTATCACTACCCTAAGGAGTCTCAAAGCGGCTAACAATCTCCTTTTCCCTTCCTCCCCCACAACAAACACTCTATGAGGTGAGTGGGGCTGAGAGACTTCAGAGAGAAGTGTGACTGGCCCAAGTTCACCCAGCAGCTGCATGTGGAGGAGCGGGGAAGCGAACCCGGTTCCCCAGATTACGAGTCTACCACTCTTAACCACTACACCACACTGGCTCACACTAGGGAGAGAGTGAGGGGGTGTTAGGAAGTGAAAGAGAGAGAGAGAGAGATAAAGGGTGTCGGGGTGGGGTGGGGAGAGGGAGAGACGTGGCATGTGTCAGAAGGAGGAAAAGAAAGGGAGAAGAGAGAAGAGGTGGCAGAAAGTGAGAGGAAAGAAAAGGATGGCCAAACCCACTTTGTCATCTCTCCTTGTTCATGGCTGCACTCCACTCAAATCAACTCACCACTGGAATGTGGCCCTCGACAGATTATTGTCAAAGGAATGTGGCCCCTGGCAGAATAAAAGGTTCCCGAACGCATGCTGCAGTGAGTCTCTGTGAATACAGTGGTACCTCAGGTTACATATGCTTCAGGTTACATACGCTTCAGGTTACAGACTCCGCTAACCCAGAAATAGTACCTCGGGTTAAGAACTTTGCTTCAGGATGAGAACAGAAATTGTGTTCCGGTGGCGCGGCAGCAGCAGGAGGCCCCATTAGCGAAAGTGGTGCTTCAGGTTAAGAACAGTTTCTGGTTAAGAACAGACCTCTGGAACGAATTAAGTACTTAACCTGAGGTACTACTGTATGTTTTTCTTTTTAACTATAGCACTTGGAATATTTATAAATATATGCATCCAAAGCCTTTACTAACCATCCTTTCCTTTCCATTTAGAACTTTCCATTTTGCTTCAATTATTCCTTCTGAGATGGTTAAAATGTTCCCATTTCACACCCAATGAAATTGGGAATATACAATTTACATGTCAGATCAGTCAAGATCCAGATTGCAGATGTTAGTGGATTACAGGTTCCCTTCAGTCGGAGGCTTTGCTGGAGAAAGGGATTGCACATGGTTTGTGTGACAATTGGAGAACACAGTTAAACTATTCCGTATTACATAAAAAAATTCACAAGATGCCATCTCTCTTGTTATATATAGAGGAAGTGTTACTTTTTCAGCTCTTGCAAGCATTGCAATGCCATCAATTAAGATTTAAACTCTTTAACATTCTCCAGAGATGCACTGTATACAGTTGTGAAGCTATTATTAAGAAAACTAACAGTATATATTTTACATTGCCCCTTCAAAGAGAGATAATGGAAACAATTGCGGGATAAAGGCTATTATTGGAGGAAGATGGCTGCCGAATGCTTGAAGCAGGGTTTTGAGCTCTAAGGCCAACTCTAAGGCAAGTTTCTGCTCTATAACCAACCCGTAGCATTTGTTTTCATTTTCTCTTCCATTTTATTTAACTCCTTTTAGTGCTTCTTTTTGTTGTTTTACTTTATTGTTTTATTATTGTCCCTTGAGAATTACCTCAGAAGTCTTCTCCCAACCAGCAAACACAACTGGACACTACCACCAGAGATGTGTATATGTGCCTCAAGGACCACAATTACAGCAACAGTCTGGTTGACTTGCTGTCATCATGTGAGGAAGTTATAAAAAGACCCATGGTTCTCTATACTGATACTGTCTGTTTTACATGTATTTTCTCTAATGTAAGCCACAACAGATCCTATCAGTTGAGAGGACCATGTATCTTGGCACTGGGTGTTATCTCCCGACCCAAATCTGTCATTCACTTGGAAGCCAGCTCTCTTCATTAACTGTTATTCTTGAAGGCTAGTATCACTTGAAATTCAGGAAGATCAGTCAAGCATGTTGGTAGACTTAAGATTTCTTCCTGGCCTGTCAGGAGAGCAGTGAAGCTTACATTGGGAGCATCTCCCTTTTTAGCTTCTCTTTTTCTTTTTTGGTGTTTAAGAAAGTCTTCTTAAATTCTTAACTCCTGTCACAATTCTCCACCAGAGCTCAGAAACTGTCCAATTCTCTGTGCAGAGCTGAATAGTCCTGACGGTTCCTGCCATCTCCTTTCATTTTGTTGAGCTCCTCAGCTTCTTTTGCAAATGAGCTCCACCCACGCCAAAATTATGTTTGCTACACCTTTCTTCTTCTTAAAACAGAACCAACAGCATGCACACAACCAGTGCTCCCCCCCCCAAAAATGTTTAGGGGCACTCTCATTTTCCTACTCATATTGAAATACTGCCCCTCAGTGAGGCCCAGCTTAGATTCACAAAATGTTTAGGGGTATGCGTCCCCCCCAGCAAAACCAGAGCAGCGCACAGAAATGCCGTTTACCTTCCTGCCAGAGTGGTACCTATTTATCTACTTGCACTTTGACGTGCTTTCGAACTGCTAGGTGGGCAGGAGCAGGGACCGAGCAACAGGAGCTCACCCCATCACGGGGATTCAAACCGCCGACCTTCTGATCAGCAAGCCATAGGCTCTGTGGTTTAGACCACAGCGCCACCTGCATCCCTGTCCTTGGCAGTACCCACTTGCAAGTAAGTGGTGTGTTTTTCTTTAAACACACACACACACACACACACACACACACACACACACACAAAGAGAGAGAGAGAGAGAGAGAGAGAGAGTTAATCAGCTGATTGCCCCACCTGGCATTTTTAAAAAAGTCAAAAATTGGGAAGCACAACAGCTTCCAGCACCTTCCAGCTGCCAGCCATGCAGGGAGTCCCGGCTTTAATCATTTGCGCAAAGAGTGGAGACCATGTTACACAGAGCTGCCTATTTTAACAACGCCTTTGATACAAAACTTCCCCCAGGCATGGCCTGAGCTGGGCAGCCGATTCTGAAATTCTAATCACCTCGTCAAGGTTAAGCTTGCCTTGTTCAGCCAGGATATCATACATTTCGAACCATGTGTATGCATTAAAATAAATTAGCTGTGGGTTGTAGCTGTAGATCACCGCCCTCGGGGAATTCATTCTCCATATTTCAGATATACACAGAGGCTCATCCCATTATCTAATAACACATTCATTTTGGTGTCCTGTAGGTCCCGTCTCAGGCTAGCTACATGATGAATTGGATGGGCTGTAATAAGAAAACATTATGAAAGATAAAGAATAGGAATGATTTAAAATCCGTTGAGGTGTCCCTGATAGTTAACGCTACAGCTGTTGTTTATGGACAGCGGAAAAGCTGCTCTGCATTTAACAAACATTTGTTTCTGCCTAAAGGCCATTTAGGAGTGAGCTCTGACGCTGGGATTTTACGTGATTTCATTCACTTCACTGTATACATGGGCTGGGCTGTAGACTTGCCAGCCAAGGGGAGGAATCTGGCTCTCTCCATCAACAAAAAAGTCCCTCTCTCTGAAGCTGATAATGAGATGGACTCCATCTCTAGATGTGCATCTGGAGGTGTTGTTAAGTACAGTGATTTAATTTACTGAAATTGGGAGTGCTTAAATGCATTACTGTGTGTTCCGCAGTAACTCTCGTGTGATTGGTTAACTCTGGTCACATGGGAGGCGTCTTATTACATTCTCCATTTTGTTTTGTGTGTGAGTGACTTGACTATAAACACTGAAGAAGAGACAGTGTTAGATACATAGGGATGCGGGTGGCATTGTGGACTAAACCACTGAGTCTCTTGGGCTTGCCAATCAGAAGGTTGGTGGTTTGAATCCCCACGACGGGGTGAGCTCCTGTTGCTCTGTCCCAGCTCCTGCCAACCTAGCAGTTCAAAAGCACACCAGTGCAAGTAGATAAATAGGCGGGAAGGTAAACAGCGTTTCCATGCATTCCGGTTTCTGTCACGGTGTTCCATTGCGCCAAAAGTGGTTTAGTCATGCTGGCCACATGACCCAGAAAGCTATCTGTGGACAAACGCCAACTCCCTCAGCCCGAAAGCGAGTTGAGCGCTTCAACCCCACAGTCACCTTTGACAGGACTTAACCGTCCAGGGGTCCTTTCCTTTTCCCTTATGTAGATGAATTTCTTTTTTATAGCATTTTTTATTTATTTGTATGATGAAAAGTTTCAGTTTAAAAAATTATGGCTGGGGAAAATGGAGGGAGCAAGTCTAGCTTCTCCAAGGAGGGAGTTCCAGAGACTGGTACCTGCCGCCGAAAAGGCCCTTTCCTACACGCCACAAAGTTTGCCTATGTGTGTGGCAGGTCTGAGAAAAGGCCCTCCGCTGAAAACCTCCAAATTTCGTATGAAGAAATATGCTCTCTCAGATAGCCTGGACCTAAGGCCTATAGGGCTTTATAGGTTATAACTAGCACTTGGAACTGTGTCTGGAAACAGACTTTTCATTATTTAAGGTATATCCATTTTTTTAAAAGTGTTATAAGTCATTGGGAAACCTTCAGGTCTCATAAATACTCCTACTCATACTCATTTTCACTCAGTTTCTCTCTCCCCCACCTTCCCTCCTCCTTGCCACCCCCATGAAATTATGCTGGGGGATGACCACAGATCATTCCTACTCTAAGTACTGGCTAATGGGATCAAAATTCAGGGCAATTAGCTGACCAATGCACCGTAGCAGGAAGACTTTATAAAGTTATTTATTTCTGCTGACTCTGATAAAATGCCAAATTAGGCAATGTTAAAATAACAACAGGATTTTGGAGGTCCCCTTCTGGTGGCAGTTGCATGGAAGCTGGTTCTATAAACCAGTCCCATGAGCTCTTTGGGAGCAAGGATCCATTTCCTGCCGATGTGCAGAATTATCTCTTAGCTCAGTTGCAGGAAGCAGAGAATAGGAATAAATAGATAGTTCTCCAAATGGAGAGATGTAGAACGTGGGGTCTCCCAAGGGACTTGTGTTGTTTTACGTGTTCATAAATGATTTAGAGTTAGGAGTGAACAGGGAGGTGGCCAGGTTTGCTGATAGACACTTGAATTCAGGATGCAAGGGAGAAACGTGATAATAATAATAATAATAATAATAATAATAATAATAATAATAATAATAATAGTTTTTTATTTATACCCCGCCCTTCAGAAAACCGGGCTCAGGGCGGCTAACAACAAATTAAAACACTTAATTGATGCAACAAAAAACAGCATAAAATACAGTATAAAATGTGAATAACAATAAATTCAGAATTCAAAAATCAATTTAGGGGTAAAATCCATCCAATAAACGTTAGATGATCACCGGGGCTAGCTGGCTAAATTAGTCTTATTTGGGCCAGCGAGGAGACCAGGGGAGAATTAGCTGTGGGATCCCAGAGCTAAGAGGAAGGCACGCTTGGTAAATCCACACAGTGATCAACTCCTGCCCGGAAACCAATGTCCCTACTGTGGAAGGACGTGTGGATCCAGAATTGGCCTCCACAGAAATTTACGGAGTCACTGTTAAGACCATCTTCATGGAAGACAATCTTACTCAGCTATGAGTGATCGCCAAAGAAGAAGAAGTTTGCTGATGATTCCACATTATTCAGGGTCACTGGAACGAAAAGAGATTGTGAAGAGCTTCGAAAGTGCCTCTCCAAACTGAGTCAATGGGCAGTAAAATGGTGAATGCAGATCAATGTAAACAAGTCTAGAGTATTGCGTGTCAGGCCTACATATCTTCATCTCAGATATAAAGTCCTGGGTGTAGGTTTGAGCCCCATGGTGGGCAAAAAGATTCCTACATTGCAGGGGATTTGACTAGGTGACCCTGGTGGCCCCTGCCAACTCTATGATTCTGTGACCATTATCCTCATCTGCTTGCAAATTAAGAAATGTGGAATGGCCATGGTCTGAACTGGCAGTGATGGACCAGGAACAAGAACTTGGAGTTATAGGAGATATCTGATGAAGATGTTGGCCCTGTGTGCAGCAGTGTTGAAAAAGATAAAACTAATGCTAGGGATCATTAGGAAAGGAAAATAAAACTTCCAGTAGAAGAATACTGCTGTACAGATCTATGCAGCGACCACATTTGGAATACTATGTACAGTTCTGGTTGCCACATCTGAAAAAGGATATGGTAGAGTTGGAGAAGGGTTGGAAAAATGCAACCAAAATGATCAAGGGGGTGGAGTGACTCTCACAGGGGCGCTGGCTTGCTGACATTGAGGGGCCCCAGCATCACATCCCATGTACCGCTCCTGCCCATTGCACCAGCGCTCTCCTATCAGCGGCAGGGATTGGGGAGCGCAGAGGGTGATTTTTACTCTCTGCATGTCCTTCCCCCATCTCATGAGCGAGCCTTTGCCTAGCAGTAACAACAACAACAACAACATATTATTTATTCCCCAGCCACTCTGGGCAACTCCCAACAGAATATTAAAAACACAATAAAACATCAAACATTAAAAAGCTGAAGCTGAGGCTCCAATACTTTGGCCACCTCGTGAGAAGAGAAGACTCCCTGGAAAAGACCCTGATGTTGGGAAAGATTGAGGGCACAAGGAGAAGGGGACAACAGAGGATGAGATGGTTGGACAGCGTTCTTGAAGCTACCAGCATGAGTTTGACCAAACTGCAGGAGGCAGTGGAAGACAGGAGTGCCTGGCGTGCTCTGGTCCATGGCGTCACGCAGAGTTGGACATGACTAAATGACTAAACAACAACAACAACAACAACAACAACAACCAGGGCTGCCTTCAGATGTCTTCTAAAAGTCAGATACAGTGGTACGTTGGGTTACGAACAGTCCTGCTTATGAATGCTTCGGGTTACAAACTCCACAAACCCAGAAGTAGGTGTTCCGGGTTACGAACTTTGCCCTGGGATATGATGCAATCTGCTTCTGGGTCGCTGGAGGTTAAGAACGGACTTCCAGAACAAATTAAATTCGTACCCTGAGGTACCACTGTAGTTATTTATTTCCTTGACTTCTGATAGGAGGGCACTACTAGTGAGAGGGCCCTCTGCCTTGTTCCCTGTAACCTCACTTCTCACAGTGAGGGAACCTCCTGAAGGCCCTCAGAGATGGACCTCAGTGTCTGTGCTGAAAGATGGGGGCGGAGATGCTCCTTCGGGTATATTGGGCCAAGGCCATAGCAGGGATGGCAACCCCTTCAATATTGGGGTGGGGATTTGGTCCTCTGCCCACAAATATTGAGGGGGCTATAGCCCCTTCTGCCCCCTAGAGTTGGTGTCCCTGGATTCTCCTATGGGGAAAGGTTGAAGCATTTGGGATGTTTTAGCTTAGAGAAGGGACGTGGGTGGCGCTGTGAGTTAAACCACAGAGCCTAGGACTTGCTGATCAGAAGGTCAGCGGTTCGAATCCCTGCAACGGGGTGAGCTCCCATTGTTTGGTCCCTGCTCCTGCCAACCTATCAGTTCGAAAGCACATCAAAGTGCAAGTAGATAAATAGGTACCGCTCTGGCGGGAAGGTAAACGGCGTTTCCGTGCTCTGCTCTGGTTCGCCAGAAGCAACTTAGTCATGCTGGCCACATGACCCAGAAGCTGTATGCTGGCTCCCTTGGCCAATAAAGCGAGATGAGCACCGCAACCCCAGAGTTGTCTGCGACTGGACCTAATGGTCAGGGGTCCCTTTACCTTTATCTAGCTTAGAGAAAAGGCAAGTAAGGGATGACATGATAGGAACTGAGGGAACTATGCACGGCATGTAGAAAGTGGCAAGAGAAAAGTCCCCCCTCCCTCTCATAACACTAGAAATTGTAGGCATCCAATGAAGATGAAAGTTGGAAGTTACAGCAGGGGAGAGGCAACTGTGGTTGTCAACTGTGAGAACAGGATTATGGATGAGACGGGCCATTGGCCTGTTCCTACAGACTCTTCTCATGTTCTTATAAGCCTGGGACCTTCTGCATGCAAACCTCTACCACTGAAGCTCTACCTCCCAAATCGTAGGGAACTTTATTTTCCATGTCATAAACACTCTTCTGTCCAGTTACTGTGCCTCCCTTTGATTCTAGAATGTCTCTGATGCTTATAGCACAAATGGCTTCCTGTTTACACAGAAGTTTAATGGGACTTGCCTTCAATTAAGCAGGCATACAGAATTGCAGCATTAGCTTTCAGCCTAGTGATCTTCATTACAACCCTAGGATGTGTACAGAGAGACCCAAGCAGAACTCTGTTTTCTAAGGAGATATAATTCTGCAGTGCAAAAAGGCATCTGCTTGCATGGTCGAAGGTCTTCTGGACTGTAGAAAGCGCTCTCTTTCCTTTCAACCAATATGTTTTATTTATTGTAGCAACCAGTAGTGATTTCACATCTTTCTATGGGAATATATGGATTCCAAAATTGATTTTATTCCACCGTTCCCCCCCCTTCTTCTTGGTGATTTTGACTACTTATTTAAGATCAGAATCCTTGGCATGTTGTTGTTAAAATTTGTATACCCTTCAACTGAAGATCATGGGGTGGTTCACAACATGATGATACAAAATGAGAAGGCAAAATACATAATAAATCAAAAAGAAACACAAACAATAGCCCCCACAGTTTAAAAAGCCATAGTTCACTTAGCTAAAGCTCTGGAAGTAGAGGAATGTTTTTGCTTGGCACCTAAAGATATTGTTACGAAAGCCATGTGCCTGTCCCTTTCTCTGCCAAGCGGTGTCAAGAGCCCATGGGGTCCCTGCCACACACACAGGGTCTGTGTCCCTTTGGAGAAAAGAAGACACTGCAGAAACTGTCGTGCTTTAAGAAATATGGTTTATTCACCTATTTACACCTTCAGTCTGCATAGAGGAAGTCCAGATCTTACAGCATGCCCATTTCCAGAGGCAACAGGGGAGACACCTTCAGACAGGGGTGTAGGAAGAGGGGGCGGGCAGCCCCAGGTGCCACTCTGGGAGGGGTGACAAGATGGCCCCTGCCTCCCCCCATCTGTAGAGCGGCCGAGGGCGCACGCAGTCCGTAAGGGCGCTACTCACTCACATTCCATATGAGCTGCCGCTCTCGTGCGCTGTCCATACGGGATACCGCTCGCACGGCAGCCTGTATGGTCGCCGTGCAAGTGGCAGCCCGTACGGACTGCGCATGTGCGGCATCCCGTATGGTTACCGCAGATGCACAGTCTGTTGGGTTGCTGCACATGAGCGCCATTCCATACGGACTGTGCGCATGCGGGATGCTGCACATGCGCAGTCCGTATGGGCTGTGCCGCCCCGGGTGCCAGAGAGGGTTCCTCCACCACTGCCTTCAGGCTGCCTCTTTAAAAGAGGGAACCCGGCCTTATCCCCCTTCTTCCTCAAAAAAACACCCTTCCCCATCACCTTGGCAACCCTTCAAACCCCTGTCTCTGTTCACACCTCAGGCAGGAGGGAAATTCTCTTGCATTGGCAACGGCCCTCTGTTGTTCCCTTAATAGCCAGGCTGGTTTGCATAAACCAACCCAGGAATTTCCTGAATTCTGCGTGTGGCACAGTTTAATCCATATCCCTTTATAATCCTTATCCCAATTAATCAAAATCCTAGCGTTTATTCATTCCCCCCCTCCCAATTTACAACAATATGTAAAGAAGGTGAGCAAGGCAAGCCTCCCTGGGGATAGAGGTCACAAATGGGGAGCCAGCACAGAAAAGGCCCGTTCTCGTGTTGACACCCTCTGGACCTCTCACAGAGGAGGCATACGAAGAACGGCCTCAGGTGATGGCATTGTATAGATATTTTTGATGTATGTTTGATGTTTTACTTCTGTTCTGAAAAAAAGTTCTGCCGGTAAAACTTTGAATAATATTTTTATGAGTCTGGAAAATGATTTCTTCCAAAAGGAGTCAGTTGTTTTTTTAAAAAAAATAATATTTATAGCTTTCCCAACAATTTAAACACTACAAAAAAGAAAAACAATACAATACAATACAATACAAAAACACTACACAACACCAACACATTAAACCAACAAAACAAAACAAAAACAAAAACAGTTTAAAACACCAAATAATTTCAGTATCTTATCTTTCATTCACTTATTTCCGCGACCTCCTCACACCTCGCTTTTTGTATTCCACTTGTGTTAATTGTTTCAGCAATTCCTTTCCATCTTCCTCTGTTTTCTATCCTATAATTATCTTAGCACATTCTAACCTTATTTTTCCTTTAATACTCTGTTAATCTGTTTATACTTAATTCCTTATAACATTTCTACTAAAGCCATATAACTTCATTCCAACATTTTTCTAACATTCATTAATTTTACAGTATTTCCATAAATAATCTTTAAACTTTTTCAAGTCTTCTTCCACCGACTTTTCTCCCTGGTCTCGGATTCTGCCAGTCATTTCCGCCAGTTCCATATAGTCCATCAACTTCATCTGCCATTCTTCCCGGGTGGGTAAATCTTGTGTCTTCCAATACTTCGCGATGAGTACTCTTGCTGCTGTTGTTGCATACATGAAAAATGTTCTATCCTTCTTTGGCACCAATTGGCCGACCATGCCCAGGAGAAAGGCCTCTGGTTTCTTCAGGAAGGTATATTTGAATACCTTTTTCATTTTGTTATAAATCATCTCCCAGAATTCCTTAATCCTTGGGCATGTCCACCAAAGGTGAAAGAATGTACCTTCAGTCTCATTACATTTCCAACATTTATTATCGGGCAAATGGTAAATTTTTGCAAGCTTGACTGGTGTCATGTACCACCTATAAATCATTTTCATTAAGTTTTCTCTTAGGGCATTACATGCCGTAAATTTCATAGCTGTGGTCCATAACTGTTCCCAGTCAGCCATCATTATGTTATGTCCAACATCTTGTGCCCATTTAATCATATCAGATTTCACCATTTCATCCTGAGTGTTCCATTTCAACAGGAAGTTATATATTCTTGACAAATTCTTGATTTTTGAATCTAACAATTCTGTTTCCAATTTTGATTTTTCCACCTGGAAACCAACTTTTTTGTCCAAATTGTATGCCTCCATTATTTGATAATAATGGAGCCAATCTTGCACTTTATTTTACAACCTAACAATTTTACAACCTAACAATGTGACCAACCTAACCTATTTAACAGCGCTGTTAAAAATCCAGTACAGAATAGGTGGAAAAATTCTCCTTGCCCAGTGTGCAGGCAAGGAATAAAATGCCCTGGGTTCTTCTAGTGGATTTCCCACAGGTTTCTAGTTGGTCACTTGTGAGAACAGGAGGGTGGATTACATTGGCCATTGGCTTGATTCAGCAGGCTCTTTATACGTTCTTTATTTTAATATTGCAATTCTAATTTGTGTTCCATAGGAGTAGTTTATTATCCTTTTATTCGTTGCTTTGTCTGAGGAATCTCACCCCCTCACTTTTAATTCCAAAGCAGCTTTCTCTGGTGGCGACAGAAGCAGTTGAGGAGTGCTTGGCGAAAAGACTTGTCAATTTAAGACATTTTGCTTCAGCCTGTTGCATTTCCAGATGCGTTGATTTAGCATCCGGCATCGTGCACCCGCTTCGCTCTAGTCTCTTAGGCTGTTTGGCTACAGACTCTGACTCAAACCTAGACCTTCCTGTCACTGACGTACAGGAAGAGTGCATAGAGGGGCTTGTGTGCACGCTGGCTGTCTCTCACATGCCAAGAACATTTCCCTCTTGGGCATCAGGGTTGGCTGTTTATTAAGGTGGGGCAAGACAGGGCAGAGAGCTACATACATGCTGCAGCACTCCATAATCTGCAGACTAGTAAAAAGCCAGTTGGAAATGGATTCAAGGAATGCAGATATTATGCCTGAAGGATACTTTCAACCTCAAAGTAGGCGAAAGCAATCTCTCTCTCCATCTCTCCTCCACTTCCACTTCACCTCCAAAGTGTTCTCTTCTTTGTTTTGTATTTAGCAGGGCAGAACTAGGCTCTTCACCCCCAGCCTCCTTCCGAGCACCAGGAACAATACAAAAGCCTGGGTACAAAAAAAATAAAAATCCTCAAGACTCTGATGGGCTGAGGGAAGTTGGAGTTCATCTTGAGAGCTTCAGGTTGCCCATCTGTGCATTAAAAAATGCCAAGACTGAAGGAATGGGTTTCCCAAATCTAAAGCCTGACTGTGCAGTCAGTCTGAAACGGGCCCCAAAATCCCCATTTTTCCTTCTTCAAGGGTTCATTAGCTAAAAAGCATTAACTTGAGCACTTGAGCCAATGTATAACAGGAACCCAGCTGTATAAACAAGGCCCTCTCCTTTATCAGTCCGTGACGCTTAATGGATGGCCTTGTCAGTTCCGAAGTGGAGATGGGACGGCAGAGCTTGGGCTTATCTTATCTTGAAGGTTGTAAATATCCTGACACACTGACGCACAGACTCTGCAAGACAGGGTCTGTCAGCCCCCACGGCTGGAGATAGAGATGGCATCAAGGGAAACTCCTATAGCTGAGTGACCCTCCTAACCCCAAGATAAGAGTACAGGAACAGGAACATCCGTTTATGGTCATGGATGTCAACTTACGTACAGGAACATCTGTTTATGTTCATGGATGTCAACTTACGTGTATGGACGTACGAGGCTGGATTCCTGGGGAAGCGGGGAGAGGGTGCCTGGAGGATATATACACTGTGTGAAATTTCTCTTGCTTTTGTGCTTGCTGTGAACCTATCATACAATGCCTTCTGCTATCCGGAGAGCAGAATAAACTCTTTCTCTGAACCAACCTTGGTGTCATTTGACTCCTTCCTCCCTGCTCTGGGAGCAACGCTCACCCTACCAATCGGTAAAGTCTAATAAGGCTGTAGCGTTAACCTTCCATATGCAAACATCAAACACAGTGGGAAACTAGAAAAAGGTAACCAGACATAGGCCCTAGGTGACTCCAGCCCTAGTTTCTTGTGACAGCCAAATATATATATAAAATGCACCCAAAAAGCAAGTCGTTTTCACAAAGGCTCACACTACATTACCAGTAACCATGACACTTGATGCAAGGCCAATTTTCCATCTTTCTGTCATCTCCTAAATGGGAGGTTTCTCTTCTTGGAAGGTCAATTTTAGCATCCCCAAGCAATGCTTGTTGCGTAGGTAACAGCAGCTGATATCTGCGGGTTGCCAGATGGCAATCAAACACGAGGGCGTTGCGTAGATGTAACCGCGTCTCATAGAATGTCCCCCAAACTTATTTTTCAAGGAAAGCACCCAGAATCACGTCTGTTCCCTCACTTCAATCTTTTATTTTGATGGGCTTGAAAACTCCCTTCTGCTTCACTTTTTGATTAGTAGTCTTTGCTCTCTTCAAAACTCTTCTTCTCAGGCCAAGAGGGGTCTTTGAAATATCTCTGTAAAACAAAGTTTCACAGAGAAATGAAAATGATCTTGCTGTGCTTATAAAATTAGGTTTCGTTTTATTTTTTTTTTTGAGGTGTGAGGAGGAGGAAAGATTTCCATCTGTTGAGAGATACCGAGCTTCAGGAAAATCTTGTATAAAAATTTGTGCACAGAGATTTCCATGCCCGCCCCCCCCCTTACAATGTTCCTTCGCTTAAGACAGGGTTATTTGCATTTTCCAACACAACATTCAAAATATGGTAGCAAAAGATCTGAACAATAATCAAGGTGTAATTGATTCAATTGTGCAGAGAGACACATTTTGCTATTGTCAAACAGCATTATTATTGCACTTTGACAGTGCTTTCTCAAAAGATGTTTCAAATGTGTTATGAGTACCCGACATCAGTACTATGCTACGATGGGGCTTTAAACCCTGCCTGCTAAAATGTTCACTTCTCCATATTTATTAGCTTTTTCTTCTGCTTACGTTTTACATCACATTCTCGAGTTTGCAAAAGGAAAAAGGAAATCCCCTTTCCTCTTTTTCCTACTTTTTCCAGACTGTACACATACCAAATAGTTAAACCTTCAGGTTAGGACTTCTTTTCTGCATGGGAAAAGCAAGGGGGGAAATAAGCAAGGGAAAGGAGGAGCCATGCATTTTCTGAGTATTCTAATCACATGTTCAGCAAATGTCAGGTGGTTTAAGGGCTTACCTAAGGTGGGTGGGACTTCCACATCAGGCATTGCTTGGGGATTTTCAGTGGTGCTTCTGTCTGTCTGGCTCCCAAATTCTGCAGTTGTGAAATTTGTCCAACTGTAATTGTAATAATAAAATTTAAGGTCATATATATATATATATATATATATATATGCTTTCGTAGATTTTCACGGGTACAGGAATGCAGGTTTTGGTGTCCTCGGGTGTCTTCCCGTGTAAAAGTTGGGGTGTCTAGGCGACGTTTCGACGAGGTCTCACTCGTCATCTTCAGGCTGGTGCTTTCGGCTTCTTGTTACTGGAACAGAGCGGGATCTCAATGTTTGAGTTCCTATAAATACTGTAGAGGGGGTGTGGTGTCTAGCCTCCAATGTTCTGGGCAGAGAGGAAGTTCCCAGGCTAGTGTGCCTTTTCTTCTTTTGTTCCTTAATTACTTGAGAGATACCTTGAGTGATATCTTGAGTGATATCCTGAGTACCACTTAGGTGGGTCATTAGGTGTGGATTAGTAGCTAAAGTCTTTGTGTCTTGACCTCTTGAACTTTGTGAAGAGTTTTCCTGAGAAGATGGCTGTATTGCACTTAGTTGTGCTTTGGCTTGGCTTCGTGTATAGGGGCGAGCTGTGGTTTTGTGGCTTGTGTCAGCCAGATCTGTGTAGGGATTGCAGGGGGGTGCAGCATCCGGAGGTGCCACCATGGATTGGCTACTGGATGGTGTCAGTAATTCATCTGTGGAGAGGGTCTGGGTTTGGGTCTGGTGTGGTTGATTGGTGTTGGCGTTCTGTGTGCCTCTGGATCTGGTGTCAGTTTTTGTGGAGAGGGCTAATTTCCAGATGTCTGGCAAGCGGGATGTGTCGTCACGCTTGTTCATGTTGTGAGGGTGTTTCTCTATCTCGATGGCTTCCATGATTATTCTCTTGTGGTGATGTTCCGTGTTAAAGAGCAATTTGGAATCTGCAAAATTAATTTCGTGTCCTGTTTCTTTCATGTGTTGGAAAAGAGAGGAAGTTTTTTCTTCTTTTTTGACGGCATTCTTGTGTTCTGCGATACGTGCATTTATTCGTCTGTTTGTTTGTCCAATGTACGTGGCTGGGCAGACTTTGCAGGGTATTTCATAGATCCCTTGGTTTTCCAACTGGATTTTGTCCTTGGGGTTTCTGAGGATATTGGCTATTTTTTGGTTGGTGCAAAAGGCTGTTTTGATATTGTGTTTATGGAGGATTTTGCTAATTTTATCTGTAGTGCCCTTGATATAAGGAAGGAGGGCCATGCCATTGTTTTCTTCTGTGTCTTGGTTTTTTGGGGGTGTTTCCTTTTGGATTAGCTTCGTAATCCTGTTTTGCTGGTATCCATTGGCAATTAACACATTTGAGAGATTCTGTAACTCAGTTGTCAAGTGGTCTTTGTCAGCCAGGCGTTTGGTTCTGGAGATGAGAGTCTTGGCTACGGAGTTTATTTGTGCAGGGTGGTGGTGTGATTGTGCATGTAAGTAGCGGTTGGTGTGTGTTTTTTTCTGGTAGATAGTGTGTCCTAGGGAGCCATCAGGTTTTTTGTAGATTAGGACGTCAAGGAAGGGAAGTTGGTTGTTGGCTTCTATTTCCATAGTGAATTGTATTTTGGGGTGTAAGTTGTTGAGATGTGTGAGGAAGCTATCCAGTTTTTCCTTCCCGTGTGGCCAAATTACAAAGGTGTCGTCAACATATCTGAGCCAAAGTTTGGGTTTGTGTTCTGACTTGTCTAAAGCATTGGTTTCAAAGTGTTCCATGTACAAGTTTGCGATGACCGGTGAGAGGGGTGATCCCATAGGTGCTCCTTCTATCTGTTTGTATCTCTTCACACAAGTGCCCATTAATGAAGCCTTGACAGCTATTCAAAACAAATACAATCCCCCCGAATACATCTTGGACCTGACCAACCACTGCCTAACCAACACGTACTTCATCCACAATGGACAAAGATACAAACAGATAGAAGGAGCACCTATGGGATCACCCCTCTCACCGGTCATCGCAAACCTGTACATGGAACACTTTGAAACCAATGCTTTAGACAAGTCAGAACACAAACCCAAACTTTGGCTCAGATATGTTGACGACACCTTTGTAATTTGGCCACACGGGAAGGAAAAACTGGATAGCTTCCTCACACATCTCAACAACTTACACCCCAAAATACAATTCACTATGGAAATAGAAGCCAACAACCAACTTCCCTTCCTTGACGTCCTAATCTACAAAAAACCTGATGGCTCCCTAGGACACACTATCTACCAGAAAAAAACACACACCAACCGCTACTTACATGCACAATCACACCACCACCCTGCACAAATAAACTCCGTAGCCAAGACTCTCATCTCCAGAACCAAACGCCTGGCTGACAAAGACCACTTGACAACTGAGTTACAGAATCTCTCAAATGTGTTAATTGCCAATGGATACCAGCAAAACAGGATTACGAAGCTAATCCAAAAGGAAACACCCCCCAAAAACCAAGACACAGAAGAAAACAATGGCATGGCCCTCCTTCCTTATATCAAGGGCACTACAGATAAAATTAGCAAAATCCTCCATAAACACAATATCAAAACAGCCTTTTGCACCAACCAAAAAATAGCCAATATCCTCAGAAACCCCAAGGACAAAATCCAGTTGGAAAACCAAGGGATCTATGAAATACCCTGCAAAGTCTGCCCAGCCACGTACATTGGACAAACAAACAGACGAATAAATGCACGTATCGCAGAACACAAGAATGCCGTCAAAAAAGAAGAAAAAACTTCCTCTCTTTTCCAACACATGAAAGAAACAGGACACGAAATTAATTTTGCAGATTCCAAATTGCTCTTTAACACGGAACATCACCACAAGAGAATAATCATGGAAGCCATCGAGATAGAGAAACACCCTCACAACATGAACAAGCGTGACGACACATCCCGCTTGCCAGACATCTGGAAATTAGCCCTCTCCACAAAAACTGACACCAGATCCAGAGGCACACAGAACGCCAACACCAATCAACCACACCAGACCCAAACCCAGACCCTCTCCACAGATGAATTACTGACACCATCCAGTAGCCAATCCATGGTGGCACCTCCGGATGCTGCACCCCCCTGCAATCCCTACACAGATCTGGCTGACACAAGCCACAAAACCACAGCTCGCCCCTATACACGAAGCCAAGCCAAAGCACAACTAAGTGCAATACAGCCATCTTCTCAGGAAAACTCTTCACAAAGTTCAAGAGGTCAAGACACAAAGACTTTAGCTACTAATCCACACCTAATGACCCACCTAAGTGGTACTCAGGATATCACTCAAGGTATCTCTCAAGTAATTAAGGAACAAAAGAAGAAAAGGCACACTAGCCTGGGAACTTCCTCTCTGCCCAGAACATTGGAGGCTAGACACCACACCCCCTCTACAGTATTTATAGGAACTCAAACATTGAGATCCCGCTCTGTTCCAGTAACAAGAAGCCGAAAGCACCAGCCTGAAGATGACGAGTGAGACCTCGTCGAAACGTCGCCTAGACACCCCAACTTTTACACGGGAAGACACCCGAGGACACCAAAACCTGCATTCCTGTACCCGTGAAAATCTACGAAAGCATATATATATATATATATATATATATATATATATATATATATATAAATGCTCATAAATGTACCAACCAAGCACATACATAATCAGCGCAGGAAGACCAACCTGAAACCATTTTGACTCCCAAACTGACTAAATGTTTTCTCTGCAAGGAGGGAGGGGGGGGGTCAGGAAGCCTTCCCATTGTCTCAGGAATTGGGAAATCACCATCTCAAAGGGTGACAGACTACCAGGAAAGGCAATCAGATAAGGCATTATCAGATAACCTGGCAGACAGGAAAAACAACAACATTCAAATTTATGTTGTAGACCACCTTTTCTGTGATGTAGGTATGATGTTTGTGGGGGGTGGTCTTGGGTTACAGCCCTTCTGTGATGTATATATGATGTTTGGACGGGTGGTCTTGAGCTCCAGGGCAGGGAATTTAAAATGTCTATATAAGGGCAGACACAGCTGGGTTCTGGGTCCTCCTCCTCTCCTGCGTGTGAAGGGAGCACCCTGTTGCAACAGCTTTAATAAAAATCAGGCTTACTAGCTGCTTTGCTTCTTAATATTCTCTGGTTGGCCTCTGTTATTTTCTCCTACCAATAGGGAACACACATGAGGACTCTGTACGGGCTCTTGGATACCCATAAGGGAAAAAGGGCAGATTTTGTTTACAACGTAATATTTAAGGGGGTTTGAACAACCCCTTTGCAAGGAGTTGATCCTTCAGTGAGGCAGCAGCTGTGCTTTGGAACTCCTTTTCAGCAGGTACCAAAAAGAGTACAACGAATACACTTGCTTGATCTCAATAGACAGGGAGTTCCGAAGTGTAGGTGCCGCCACACGAAGCAAGCAAGTTTTTACAAATGAATTTCGGAGGACGGCTGTGTTTTGGTTCACATGCATTTTTTTAGAAAGTGCAAATTAAGTAAGTTCACCTTGGAATCCGATGGAATCCTATTTCTCCTCCCTTCCTGCCTGTGAGTCCTTGTGTCCCCTCTCACATATGCCCTGAACGGTGTGTGTGTGTTTCAGTCTTCAATAACAAATTCAAGGTCAGAGAAGGACAATAGCGCCATGACAATTAACATCATCATCCCCTTCTGATATAAACTTGGTGTGCAGCGTGGGAAAGCGACACACCCATTTCACTCCTAAGAACCAGACCGCACATGCATTATGAATGAAACGGTTTGGGATTGCTTAGCGAGGGAGGGGCAGGGGCAGGATATGAATTTTGCAAATAAATGAATAAAATGGCTGAAATCATGTTTTCGTTCCTTGTTCTCAAAGGTTAAGACTGCCAGCCTTTTCCACATCAACATGCCACTGCATTGCAGTGCATTTAGCTGAAGCGATCTGACTACCCTCTAGTAAGATCTTTTAAATCCCAAGATAATACAGAGAGGCTTCAAGTTGTATCCTTTCAGAATGTCAACCATCTGCATGCACTGCTTGAATGATGAGGCTGTCGTTCAGCTTGGTATTTTGGAGTCCGCACATTTGCTGAGGATCTCTCTCTGTGTTGGTGGGGGTCAGGAAAAATGCAGGAATAGGAGGAGGGGGAAAAATATTGGGTGAGCTTTGTTGTTTTGTGCAGACACGGGTTGGATAGTAGCATCCCTTTCAATGAAACAAAGCAAAATGCACGGAGCACAGGGGAGAAGACAAGCGATCTCTAACAAACATGCTTCCTTTTAATAGCTAGGCTGCTTGTTTATGGGCATGCATCGTTTGGGAAGAGCTGCCATCCATCTCCTCCAGCCACCGCAAAGCTGCATTGGCAACATGCGCTGCCAAAGCCCCACAAAAGAATTACTGTAGAGATAATCGAGGCAGTGCTTCACCTTAATATATGTCCTTTCATTCCAGGGGTATTGATGCAATGGAGTCTTGCTATTTGGCTGGCTAGCCTCTTGGATATAACAAGGTTTCTTGGGAAGCAAACAGTTGGGGCTCATCTGCCTAGATAGCATGAGTCCAAGTGGTTTTACCTTGGTCACACTGCTTTCCCCTGGGGAACCCGCGCTTTAGTGCTGTAATAGGAATTTTATGGTCTTAGATATATGGTAATGTTCATAAGTGTACCAACCAAGCACATACATAGATCAGCACAGGAAGGCCAACCTGGAACCATTTTGATTCCTAAACTGACCAAATCTTTTCTTTGCAAGGTCAAAATGGAAAAGCCTCCCCATTGTCTTTTCCTTCACAAATCCTGCCTTAAGGATATGTCTGTTTGAATAGGGTGTGAGCCTGTGACCTGGCCCAGGAACTAAGTATTTATCACTACAAAATACTGGCCAGGCTACCCAGGAAATCCAATCAAGTAACCTGCCAGACAGGAGATAAACAAGGACAAGAGATAAACAACATTTAAATTTCTGTTAAGACCGCCTTTTCTGTGATGTATGTATGATGTTTCTGGGGGTGGTCTTGATCTACAGGGTGGCAATTTCAAAAGTCTTTATAAGCCCTTGCACACCATTTTTCTGGGTCCTCCTCCTCTCCTGCGGGTGAGGGGAGCGCCCTGTTGCAACAGATCAATAAAGATCAAGCTTACTAGCTGCTTTGCTTCTCAATATTCTCTGGTTGGCCTCTGTTATTTTCTCCCACCAATAGGGAACCTATGAAAGGACTCTATATGGGCTCTTGGATACCCCATAAGGGCAGATTTTTGTTTACAACAGTGCTAAATGGAAGCAAAAGTCAATCCAGAGAAAAACCCGATGTTTGCTCCGTGTCAGTGGCAATGAATGAGTTTACTCCAGAGGAAAGCAGTGGGGAAAACAGAAGTGGGACTACGCCCAGAGTCTGGGAGAGTAGCTGGTTCAGATTGGGCTTTTGGGATACTGCAGGGTATTGTTACAAAAGTCGTGTGCCATCACCACTCTCTGCAAGATCCCTGGGGGTTCCAGGCACTCACCCTGGGTCAATAATATAATATAATAATAATTTATTATTTGTACCCTGCCCATCTGCCTGGGTTTCCCCAGCCACTCTGGGCGGCTTCCAACAAAACACTAAAATACAATAACCTATTAAACATTAAAAGCTTCCCTAAACAGGGCTGCCTTTAGATGTCTTCTAAAAGTTTGGTAGTTATTTTTCTCTTTGACATCTGGTGGGAGGGCGTTCCACAGGGCGGGTGCCACTACCGAGAAGGCCCTCTGCTTGGTTCCCTGTAATTTGGCTTCTCGCAGCGAGGGAACCGCCAGAAGGCCCTCGGCGCTGGACCTCAGTGTCCGGGCAGAACGATGGAGGTGGAGATGCTTCTTCAGGTATACTGGACTGAGGCCATTCCTTTGGAGAACTGAGACACGGGAGAGACTGCCGCAGCTTTAAGAAATATAGTTGATTCACCTATTTACACCTTTCGTCTGCATGGAGGGAGTCCAGATCTTACAACGTGGTCATTTCAAGAGGGGCTGGTCCTCCACAGCAGTGCAGCCAGCCTTCAGCCAGCCTACCCAAGATGGATGCCAGTCTTTCTTCCTCCTCGTACTTCCCAGAACACCCTGATGAAAACTCTCTTTTCCTGTCACCTCACACCTGGTTTACCCTGACAACCTTCTAAATCCCTAGTCTCTGCTCACACCTGAAGGCAGGGAGGAGGACAGTTTTCTTGCATTGCAAATGGGTGCCAATGGCCCTGCATTGTTTCTTAATGGTGCCTAGATTAGCCAGTTAACTTTGCATAGGCTAGCTGAGGAATTCCTCTTGCATTTCTCCCTTCACATTCCAAATAACCAAAAACTTACCATTTATTAATTTTTAGGGTTCAGGGGAGTCTCCAACAAATGTTTTGTTGTTGTTGTTTAGTCATGTCCGACTCTTCGTGACCCCATGGACCAGAGCATGCCAGGCACTCCTGTCTTCCACTGCCTCCCGCAGTTTGCTCAAACTCATGCTGGTAGCTTCGAGAACACTGTCCAACCATCTCATCCTCTGTCGCCCCCTTCTCCTTGTGCCCTCCATCTTTCCCAACATCAGGGTCTTTTCCAGAGAGTCTTCTCTTCTCATGAGGTGGCCAAAGTACTGGAGCCTCAGCTTCAGGATCTGTCCTTCCCGTGAGCACTCAAGGCTGAGTCAATTCAATGACAAACCTGAATGGTGTTTTCTCCAGCACCCAACTCTGAGGTAAAGCTGTAGGTCATCACTGCCGCCTTTGGAAGCAAGGCTTATAGTTTACTGCACAAACTCTCTAAAGCATTTTTGCAGATACAATTATACCAAACAGCATGGCTTGTACTGTATTGTTTCTGGGGAATTACCATTGGTGATGGATTAAAAGCAACAAGAACAATTTTGTGTTGCGCCTGGGACATTATAATGCTGGACACTTGGATACTTTGTATGAATTAATGAGAATAGTTTATATGAATGAACAGCCTGATAGCTATTAGGAGAGTGTGGGTATGGTCTTTTTTTTTTTTTTAAAAAAAGAAAAGTTTTCGGAAAACACCTTTTCACCTAGCACAGATCCAAACAATGTAACTTGCTCACACAAGATGTAGAGATGGCAAGCAAGCTGGATGGCTCCAAAGCACCCAGCTGAAATTCACTGGACCTCTGAAAGCACTGAGACCTACTTTTTTGTGGACCCGAGGAGCTTGACAGATGTCACTTCCACTTAAAGGCAAATGATCTGTGCTGGATTCCACTCCCCCGCCCCCCGCCCCAAACCCACTACCAAGCGGGCGATGCTTTCTAGACCACGATGTGTGCGTTATCTGTGCAGTGGATTCTTGGGTTTCCATAGCAACGAGGATGCAGTCAGCCACATCTGCTCCAGCACCTGCCCATTAAACACACAGATAATAGGCGGCTTACTTACTATATTAATTACTAGTTTTGTTCTGATTAGAGTTATTCAGCTTCGTGATACATTAATGGGCTCAAGGGGAAGGAGGGAGGAGAAGGGAACCTTTCTCTAATTGCCAGCATTTCTGTTGAAGGTGCCAGATAACATTATCTTCTAAGATCTCTGGAGTGTGTTTTGTCCTTGTCTGGGATCCGCGTCAGCTAATTAACATGAACAATAGGAGAATGTTTGAGGGCAGCAAAGTTGAGGGTAGAGGGAAAAGTCAGATGAGATAAACACAAGGAAAGCTGAGCATCAAAAGGTCTTTGGGTTTAGCACACTGGCGATAGGTTCCTGAGAGCATATATAAAAATGGTATTAAGGGTGGTGGGAGAAATGAGTTTGGCTTGTATTTTAATGCAAAACCTACTTAAGCTGTATTTCCTGAACCGTTAAGTGAACACGGTTATCTGCACCTCTCTGAATTTTTGGATGCAGTTCTCCAAAGAGTGCACAAAAATGCAGAGCTATCTAAATGGCACCAATGTACAAAACTACACGACACATTAGGGAGGAATGGTTTCATAGAATCATAGAATCATAGAGTTGGAAGAGACCACAAGGGCCATCGAGTCCAACCCCCTGCCAAGCAGGAAACACCATCAGAGCACTCCTGACATATGGTTGTCAAGCCTCTGCTTAAAGACCTCCAAAGAAGGAGACTCCACCACATTCCTTGGCAGCAAATTCCACTGTCGAACAGCTCTTACTGTCAGGAAGTTCTTCCTAATGTTTAGGTGGAATCTTCTTTCTTGTAGTTTGGAACCATTGCTCCATGTCTGCTTCTCTGGAGCGGCAGAAAACAACCTTTCTCCCTCCTCTATGTGACATCCTTTTATATATTTGAACATGGCTATCATATCACCCCTTAACCTCCTCTTCTCCGGGCTAAACATGCCCAGCTCCCTTAGCCGTTCCTCATAAGGTATCGTTTCCAGGCCTTTGACCATTTTGGTTGCCCTCCTCTGGACACGTTCCAGTTTGTCAGTGTCCTTCTTGAACTGTGGTGCCCAGAACTGGACACAGTACTCCAGGTGAGGTCTTTGACAAACAGCAGAGGGCAAAATTCTCCCCCCCCCATCAAAATTTATCTCCCCCAAATAGTTACGAGGTATAGAAATAGAATAAAACTACATGACACATTAGGGATGCGGGTGGTGCTGTGGGTTAAACCACAGAGCTTAGGACTTGCCGATCAGAAGGTCAGTGGTTCGAATCTCCGCGACAGGGTGAGCTCCCGTTGCTCGGTCCCTGCTCCTGCCAACCTAGCAGTTTGAAAGCACATCAAAGTGCAAGTAGATAAATAGGTAGCGCTCCTGTGGGATGGTAAACGGCATTTCCGTGCTCTGGTTCGCCAGAAGCGGCTTAGTCATGCTGGCCACATGACCCGGAAGCTGTACGCCAGCTCCCTCGGCCAATAAAGCGAGATGAGCGCCGCAACCCCAAAGTCGTCCGCGACTGAACCTAATGTTTAGGGGTTCCTTTACTTTTACCTTTAGGCAAAAACCAAGTGGCCCCAGCCAGTCAGCCAAATGGCAAAATTCCTACTGGGCCCCTGCTGCAAAACAAATGACCCCTAGACAGGCATAGCAAGGCCATAAGAACAACCCTAAATATAGGGTGGGAGGGCGGGTACAAGTTGCAAGAAAGAGAAAGTTCCCAGCAACGTGCAACAGCTTAAATAGCCCCTCGCTAGCCAATGGTGACCCAACCAGCCAAATTTCTGCCCCAGTAACCGAGGGGCAACCAATGGGGTGTTGTGGCTATCCAAACAGCCCCACCCCACAACAGGGAGGCAGTTTAGGCGATCCCACCACAACACGTGCTCTCCACGATGGAGGACACGATTTCTCACATTGCCGGAATGAGGTGGAAGAGCCCTGGCCAGGTGAGGAGATTATTTGTATGGATATGTTCTCCCCCTAACAGGGCTAACCATGGGAGTGTCTCTCAGAGTTTCCTCTCTAGGAAACTTACAGGACTCTGAGTTCCTATCGTGTGCCTGTCTAGCAAACACGCATTGTTGGTTTGACTGCATTGTCAATATCCCCTGCCAATGAGATGTCTGTGTGAAGCCTGAAAGCAGGACTTGAGTGCAATAAGCCCTCTCCCAACTTGCATTCCTCAGCAACGGGCATTCAGGACCATACTGTCTCCAAGAGTGGAAGAGGAACATAGCCATTGTGGTCAGCCAGCATTGATCTCTGGGCTAAGAGATGCGCCGGGTCCATGCTGGTGATTAATCTCTGCGATGGGCTTTTTCTGTAGGTTCCCCATGGTAGAGATTAAGCAGCGGTGAGGACTCATCATTCAGGATTTCTCATTTCAAGCTCCAGTGCTCTCAGACTATTGCCAGAATGTGTACGGACAGAAAGCAGGTTATGAACTATGGAGGGAAAATTTACACTTAGAACCAGTAAGGAAAGTGAGAGATTTAAAATAACTGGAGATAACCAGGAGAAAGGTTCACAGACCTTACCAGCCTTGCTCAGAAATGCAAAGCTTTTTTCTTTTTTCTCTTTTAAAAAAACCCCAACAACAACTAGATTGCCTGACCCGCTTTCCATTTTGTGCTCTCTCTGGATTACAAGGGGTTGATAAGACAGATACAACCATTTTGTTTCCAACAATGATATGCTATTTATGCAGTCTTAGCTACAGTCCAGTTAGACCGGACGTCTGGGATTTAAGTTTGGTTTAGTTACCTTGTGCAGAGCTTAGCAATTGGAGTTGGCTAGTGTAGCACCCTCTGGTATAAGCCACTGGAATGGCTGGTAGTAGAATGACAATATCTTATTTATATTTATTAGCCAGCTATTTAAAAAGGTAAAGGGACCCCTGACCATTAGGTTCAGTTGAGGACAACTCTGGGGTTGCGGCACTCATCTCGCTTTACTGGCCGAGGGAGCCGGCATACAGCTTCTGGGTCATGTGGCCAGCATGACTAAGCTGCTTCTGGCGAACCAGAGCAGTGCACGGAAATGCTGTTTACCTTCCCGCCGGAGCGGTACCTATTTATCTACTTGCACTTTGATGTGCTTTCGAATTGCTAGGTTGGCAGGAGCAGGGACCGAGCAATGGGAGCTCACCCCGTTGCGGGGATTCGAACTGCCGACCTTCTGATTGGCAAGCCCTAGGCTCTGTGGTTTAACGCACAGCGCCACTCGCGTCCCTGTTAGCCTGGTCCTAATACAGTGGTACCTTGGGTTACAGGCGCTTCAGGTAACAGACGCTTCAGGCTCCGCTAACCCAGAAATAGTGCCTCGGGTTAAGAACTTTGCTTCTGGATGAGAACAGAAATCGTGCGGCGGTGCGGCGGCAGCGGGAGGCACTATTAGCTAAAGTGGTGCTTCAGGTTAAGAACAGTTTCAGGTTAAGAACGGACCTCCGGAATGAATTAAGGTACCACTATACAGAGGTGAATTTAGGGGAGTGCAACTAGTTTAGGGGCACTGCAGGGGGCGCAGCAACTATGATGTAGAATGGAATGCAAGAGATAGGGGGATGGGGGTGTTGGCAGGGGGCAGCATTGGCAGTCTCTAGTACAAACTATAATAGCACATTTCTTTTTCTGGTGGGGAGCCCACAAAAGCTTATATATTACTTGGCAGTGCATCAGGTTGGCAAGCATTTGCCCCCCCCCCCCATGCCATGTTGGCAGATGAATTTCTCTCTTTAATATCTTTAGGCACTGCTGCGCATAAGTCTCACTTCACATCTGTTGGTGGAATGCCCATCAATTCAGATTACGTGGAGTTGCAGCGGCTGAGAGGCAGCCTCAAGGAAAGCAAAATAGCACAGCCAATATCTCAGATATTGGATTTCGGAAAAGAAAGAAGGTGCTCTCTAAACAGAGATAGCTCTTGAAGAGGGTGTGTGGATTCACTTAGCGATGTAAAGATAAAGATGCAAAGTTCCTGCCCAGATGTGTGAGCTGACCATCCTACCAGCTGGGATGTCTGGGGGAATCCAGAAATGATGATGACGACACTGTTGGTCGATGCCTTGGACCAAAGGATCAAACAGCCAGGCACTTGACTATGTGACTATTCACCTCTTCCAGTGTCGTTTTGCTTTCTCTGATGTTGATACGTTGGCATCAAGATGTTCTCTGCTTGCTGCTTCTCTCTCTCTCTCTCTCTCTCTCTCTCTCTCTCTCTCTCTCTCTCTCCAAGATTAGCCATGTGGGTGATTTCAGGATCTTTTCATAAACACATCACCTATAACCATTTTCAGATCCTGAAGCTGAGGCTCCAATACTTTGGCCACCTCATGAGAAGAGAAGACTCCCTGGAAAAGACCCTGATGTTGGGAAAGATGGAGGGCACACTGAGAAGGGAATGACAGAGGATGAGATGGTTGGACAGTGTTCTCGAAGCTACAAGCATGAGTTTGACCAAACTGCGGGAGGCAGTGGAAGACAGGAGTGCCTGGCGTGCTCTGGTCCATGGGGTCACGAAGAGCCAGACATGACTGAACGACTAAGCAACAACAACATAGCCATTTTGTCAAGTTCGACGACTTTCTAAAATTAGAACAACAACAACAACTTATTTCTTGTACCCTGCCCATCTGACTGGGTTTCCCCAGCCAGTCTGGGCGGTTGCCAGTTAAATATAAAAGAACACACCAAATTAAATGAATATGAAACATTAAACTGAGGAGTAATTTCAGCTGTGCAATAATGCATACCTGGTACAACCGATAATTTTTTTGTAATGCAATTCAACAGCAGGAATGTAGTCCTATTAAGTCTCATGTGTACCTGTCTGATAACTAGATTGTCCTGCTTTTTACCATGATAGGTGAGGTGTTCAAATGACCCCCATGCAAGAAGTGCCAACAGGCCAACTGCTGGCTGTGTGTTCGTTGGAAACTGAGGGAGGCATATTATACAGAGTCAGACTCAAGGGTCTAGCTAGCTCAGTGCTGTCTACATTGACTGGTACTGTAGTAGTTTTCCAGGATTTTAGCCCTACCTGGAGATGCCAGGCGTTGACTTGATGGGCCGTTGACCTAATCCTATGTTCTTACTTGAAAGGGATCAGGGACAGAAGGAATTGTTATTTGTTTGTGGGAGTCTGCTTCAGTGCTGAGAGAGTGGGGTGGTACTGATGAAGAGCAATTGGCAGCATGTTATTATATGCCATTATCGGTGATTTTTCTTTCTCTCTCTTATAGAAAACAAGAGGCTAACCTTGTTAGGAGATGTAAACACAACACAGAATGGCACAGCACCATGTAGCTGCAGTGCATGCTGTCAAAGCCTGATCATATGTTCCTTTGCTTGAGAGCAGTGAAACATGAGGAGGAAAGATCACTTTGAATAGTTCCTTCTTCCTCCTTCATACCAGCAAAAATGGCTTCCAAACAATTAGTTTAGGGAAGTTTTTAATGTTTAATGCTGTATTGTATTTTTAATATTTGGTTGGGAGCAACCCAGAGTGGCTGGGGAAACCCAGCCAGATGGGCAGGGTATAAAGTATAAATAATAATAATTTTGACACTCTTAGCCCTACTCCTTAAAAATTGCCCTATCCATTAAAGAGTGGGTGCTTTAGTAGTACTTGCTGAACTGATGAATGCCCCAAGTGAATACACCAGGGAAGGGGGTCAAATGGTCTTCCCTATATAGTTGGATTTGAGTGCCAATCATCACTGGCCATTGGCTACGCTTGACATTTTGTTATGTTTTTATGTGCTGGAAGCCGCCCAGAGTGGATGGGGAAACCCAGCCAGATGAGTGGGGTATAAATAAATAAAATTATTATGATTATTATTAGCTGGTCGGAGTTGGACTCTAACAACACCTAGAGGGCCACAGGTTTCCATGTTCAGGATAAGGCCAGAGCATCTCGAGAGTGCAAAATATTTTCAAGGTATATTGAAGAATTGCAAACATGGGTCTACTATTTGAAAGCCATTTTCATAAATAAATTTGCAGGACAGGAATATCCTAAGAAAGCTTTATGAGTTCTGGATTTTGCAATAAATAAACACAACTGCGTGCTGAATTTGTTCTCTGTCGTGTTATAAACACAGATGTAGATAAATAACCTTTGGTGGATTAAAATATGTAGACTGACATTTCCTCAACATTTTGTACAGGATTGTATGTGATGATTGGTAATGGCTAAAATAATGAAAGTGAACAGAAGAGGAAAGTTGTCTATCACAGGGCTCACATGTCAATTGTTTAAGGCTGGTTAAGAAACTGTAATTCCTAACAGGAATGATGAGTGGAAATTATTGTCCTGATAGTCCTGCTATGTGTATTCTTCTCCTTTGTTACAAAGAAGGGCAATGGTATTTATTCCGCGCAGCTCAACATCTTGAGCATTAAGCTTGTGAGTCACATATTTGCTAATGCAGTTTTCAGTGCTGTGTTTAAAAGCTGAAAGTCTTAAGGGTTGACCAAGCATTGACGTGCCAATAAAGCAGAAACCTTGATGTGAAAAATACACACTGGATAGCATAAACAAACCTTTTCCATTCCTCTCTGGAAGCAAATATATCTCAGTAAAGTGCTTTTCAGTGGTTATTACTGCTCAGGAAACTCGGGGAGTGAGATATTGGTGGGAAAAATAATGATCTGTGCAAATACGATTAGGAACTACGGTGCTCAAAGGACAAACTGAGACTCATCAAGACTTGGTAACAGAAAGGATGATCCTGGGATATCATCTTCCAATGCCCCTTGGATTTAATATCCCTGCCTGCAGAAGCTGGAAGTTCTAAGACGGGGTGGGGAAATTATGACCCTCCAGAGGTTGTTGGACCACAACTCCCATCATCTTTGACCAATGTTCTGGTTGGCCAAGGCTGATGGGAGTTGGAGTCCAACAACATCTGGAAGGTCAAAGCTCCCCCATCCTTCTTCTCGGAGGTGAGATGAGATGACTACAACTTCCTGGATTTATTTATCAAATTAAGAACAAGCCCTTCCTTCCAAAACACAATCGATAAAGCAATCAAAACATCTTTAAAACAATCCCCAAACAGATGCAGTCTGGGAAAGATCTCAGGTTAAAAGGCTGGTTGAAAGAAGGTTTTCAATTGATGCTAAAATGACCAAAGAGATGGCCTAATATTCAAGGGGAGAGAATCCCAAAGGGTGGGTGCCATGACACTTCCCGATAAGATGGTATCTGCAAGAGGCCTTCACCTGCAAAGCACATTGATCGATTTGGTATGAAAGGGGTAAGACAATCTTTCAGGCATCCTGGTCCCAAGCTGTATAGGGTTTTCTACACCCAAACCAAAATATCAACTCTGGAAGAATTTCATCCATAGTCAGGGAGAAAGGGTTCCCCACCACTATCTTCACCCAATGTCACAACCATCTTTGTTTGCATCAGGTGTGCAGCAGGTGAAATCTATGAAGCAAAGCCTTGCCTGCTACCTTCTTTCTCTCTCTGTAGGGAACAAAGTATCTGAAACAAGGGGACCTTCCAAGTATAGAGGGACTGGGAATATTTGGCCAACTTCCTCATGCTGCTAATGAGATCTTGCTAACAGCCTGATTAAAAATGCAACGGGGGAGAGAGAAACCGAGAGGAAAAAACAACTGTTCTCTAGAATAATTTCACTATTATTTCACACCGTAAATTGATAATGACAAGGTGAAAAAACAGCACAGTAATCTGATAATGGTTGTAGATAAGTTTTTTTCTCCCAGGGAGGTGAAACTGTTAAACTCACCCAGCATGCAGCAGAGGCTGCAATCCTATGCCCATTTACCCATGAGTAGAACCCCTTGAATGCAGCGGCTCTTACTTTTGAGTAGAGACACTTCGGCTTGTACAGAAGGCTCCTGGAAAGTAAAGCAATGGTGAGAATGATAGCAGCCTTCAACCATGTTTCTTCGGCACCGCTTATTTCCTGCAGATTGAAGAACAAACTTCGGTGATGTCGGTTGTGGGGATGCAATTAACAGGTGCATTACTTGACAGGTAAGTAGTAACCAATAGCTGGCCTGAAGAGGCTTGTGTGTGGTGGTTGGTAAATAGCAGTCCATGACACGCCTTGGGATTACCTCACACATACATGGATACTGCTTGAGACTATTGGTTTAATCCTTGGCACTTGAGCCCGATGTGTGCATTAGCCATGTGTAGAGTACACTCAAAGTACAGATGGAGCAGGATTGTACTTTGAGTCCTGAACCTCAACTTTGAGTCTTCTTTTTTAAACAACCAATACTGAGCATAAGTTTCTGTACAGAAGCCCCATGAGGAACTCTCTCCTCGCATGTACAGTGTCCAAACAACCGGGAAACCTGGTGTTCTGATCACACAGAGCCCTCTGAGCCTCTTGGGCTGGCTGTTCAGAAGGTCAGCGGCTCGAATCCCTGTGACAGAGTGAGCTCCCGTTGCTCTGTCTCAGCTCCTGCCAACCTAGCAGTTTGAAAGCACACCAGTGCAAGTAGATAAATAGGTTCCGCTGCGGTGGGAAGGTAAATGGTGTTTTCGTGCACTCTGGTTTCCATCACAGTGTTCCGTGTGCCAGAAGTGGTTTAGTCATGCTGGCTACATGAACTGGAAAGCTATCTGTGGAGAAACGCTGGCTCCCTTGGCCTGAAAGCAAAATGAGCACTGCAACCCTATGGTCATCTTTGATAGGACTTAATCATCCAGGCATCCTTTACCTTTACCTTTTATGGGCATGTAAGGTAGGACATGGGTGGTGCTGTGGTCTAAACCACAGAGCCTAGGGCTTGCTGATCAGAAGGTCGGTGGTTTGAATCCCCGTGATGGGGTGAGCTCCCGTTGCTCGGTCCATGCTCCTGCCAACCTAGCAGTTAGAAAGCATGTCAAAGTGCAAGTAGATAAATAGGTACCGCTGTGGCAGGAAGGCAAACGGCATTTCTGTGCACTGCTCTGGTTTGGCAGAAGTGGCTTAGTCATGCTGGCCACATGACCCGGAAGCTGTATGCCGGCTCCCTTGGCCAGTAAAGCGAGATGAATGTGCAACCCAAGAGTCGTCCATGACCGGACCTAATGGTCAGTGGTCCCTTTACCTTTAAGGTTTCCTTTAAAGCAGACCTCCCTTTTTGGCCCTTGGCAGATTCCCAAAGCTACAACTCCTCCATAGACACACTCTCTCCCAACACAACCCCCTGCTCTCCCGGACACACTCTTCCTAGACCTGCCTTTTACTCTCCTTGAGTATTTTTGCTTGGCTGGAAGGTGTCCCTGAACTCTGATAATACCTCTTGTTTGTTTGGATGGGGAACAGACTGAGGTGTGAGAGTATGCATAAAACCTAGACTAATGTGCAAAAGCAAAAAAATTACATTCGCTGGTCATCTTACTTTTGCCCCTGGCCCCTGGAAGGTTGCCCAGAAAGGCCCACAAAGCCTTTTTTGTGAAGGCTCCACAACCCCTGCTATAAAGGGAGTTATGCTCAACATGTGGCTATTAAGAAAACAGAAGACCCAAGACAGGGGCCAAAAGCAGGACTCCCTCCTCTAGTTGTACTTGAGAATACCCTACGCTCAAGTAGTGCACTCATACTGCTTTGATGAATCTATGGTTCTATGGAGGTAAGAAAACAGCAGCAGCTTAGGTGAAACAGAACAAGGTTATAATCTGATGTAGCAGACACATCCTGGGGGCGCACATTTCTACTGCCCTGTGCAGGTATGCCATTTTTATTATTCTTTGCCTGCTACCAGTGAAGCAACTTGTTTCTGGGTCAGAATGCAGCGAAGTCTCGAGCGCATTGGTATCTGGCCAAAGCTCAGGAATAAAATGGGTCAACCTCAGCAGCTTGGTTTCCCCCTGAAAGTGCCTTCTGTTCTCTAACCAGGAATGTGTTAGAGTCACATAGGAAAAACTGGTTGATATTACCAGGCGTTGTGTGGGAGCAATCGTGGAACGATTTACTCAATTTATAGCAGAATACAGAGAAAGCATGGCATGAGTGGCTTGGAAGGTATCCATGAAGAGGAAGGGCAGAAGAGGCTGGAGTCCATCTTAGGTTTGGGCAGGAGAGGGCTTATCCATATTTCCTGTCCCCCCACTGCTTTTTCCTTGGGAAAAGCTCTCTTTAGAGCTCAATCAGAGCAAATGGCAACCAGGTTTGCCATGGATGGCTGTTTGTTCCGATTTAAGGCTAAAGAGTGGGAAAGGAGAGGGGCAAGTGGAAAACCACTCGGACCCACGCTTTCTAGGCACGGGACAAGCAGGTATGTAGACAAGCGCTGTGGTCACATCCACACTACCCCTTGAAAACACATGTAGAGCACATGACATCCACAAAGAATCATGGGAGCTGTAGTTTACTCCTTCCAGAGCTACAATTCCCAGGACCCTTAACAAGCCAAGGATTCTTGGGGGAAAACCATGAGCTTGAAATGTTAGGTATGGAAGTGACCTAAGCCTGTCTCCAGGGATGATTAGGCCAAAAAGTCTTCTGCTTATTGGGGTCAAGGCTTATTGGTCAAGGAGAGGGAGAAATACAACTCAAGTTGATGTGAAATTTAATTTTGTATTTCAACTTTTTTCTACATTTTAAAGTATTGTAATGATTTCCTTGGAGTTTTTTTCTCTTTTGGTAAACTGCTTTGAGGGTTTCCTCCCTGCCGCCAATCAAGCGTTGTATAACTGTTATGAGATAAAATTAATTAATTGATTTTCTAGGGCTCAGCAACTGACTGCATTGGAAGCAGAGCCTTTCAGGGGAGGGAGGTGTTAAGCTGAACTGAACTGTGAACACGAATGTGTTGGGTGGGAAGGAGAGAGAAACAGAATTGGGGTAGAAAGTGAAGAGGCTGAGCCCTGAACACAGAGCTTCTATTCTTGAACTGTGTGTTTTCAATTCAGTTGGGATCCTTTTGGAATTTAATAGTTAATTTAATGTTGGAGCGCCGTCACCCTCTCCCACTTAAAAACAAAACAAAACAAAAACATGCTCCAGGGTGGATTGGACCACATGTTTACATCTATAGCATAATTGAACCTCAAACAGAGCTCAGCACTGCACACATAGATCCTTTGGTTCTTTATTCCTTAAAACCAAAGGAAATATGTAAGGTTGTGGGGGAAGGGAAAATAGCATGTTCAATCTGGGGACTTTTTAATTATTTTTTTAGCAAAGCAGCACCCAATATTCAGCTTTCAAGAGGCTTGTTTAGAAAGTGATAGATATAAACAACTCAAAATAACTAATTAAGAGAGAACCTTGTTGAATTGTACATCCACAATGCGCTTTGAGAAAGCTGTTTTCTATTGAGTCACTCTTAGAAAAACTGCAGATGGTTACCTAAGTTGGTGTTGGTGGTGAGGAAGAGGCAGCATTTACTGGTGATCTGAGGAATGCGAATAAGGCTGTCGGCAGATGGCTTACAGATATCATTCCGAAATATCTTATCCTGACAAATAACAACAGTGTGTATAATTAGCACTATGCAGATGGCATTTGGAATGATTCCCTTCCATCTCAGCACTCTTCTTCCGCGTACGATTTTAAAAGGCTATTTTTAAGAGACTTTAAAAAACAACAACACAAAAAACACACGCTACCAGCAGCATCTCTGATACTACTTTAGAGCAGGCTATACCAATATGCTTTATAGCACGTTAGAGACCCACATCAGTGAGAAGATAGAAATGTTCAGAAGGATGGGAGGCAAGAAAAGGTAAGAGGCAGGACCCCCATCCAAGACCTCACTGAGAGTCCTGCCAAGGCAGGGTGGGAGTTATTGCAGATACAAATATTGTGCAGCTTGAAGCGATTGGATGCATAAAAACTGAGTCCTTCTAGAATAAAAATGGTTCAGATCCCCACTTATAATTCAAATCTTTACTAACCATAACTTCTTAAAAACAGGTACAAAACAAAACAAACAAAAAGTTCCGTAAGACATACGCTTGGCCAAACACATTCTAAGAAATATAACAGAATTCCAAACAGACCAAGAATCTAAGGTCTCTCTCTCCTTACAGTCTGCATTAGCCTGGAACTGCATTTGCATATCCATCTCCTGCTGTACCTGGGAACAAATGACCAAAGGCAGCTCCCTTCAAAACGGTGATTTGCAATGGAATACCTTGACCATGTGAGTTAAGGTTAAACACTCACGTGAAGGAGCAGAGAACATTAACAGTTATTAACCCAGCTAGAAGCTGAAAGAGTTATTTCAAGCTTTAGTATTTCTCAGTGGAATTTTCCGAGGTTAAACCCTCCAGCAATATATATATACAGGCACTTTCCATTTCAGTGTGCAATTAAACAAATATGCTTAACGGGGTGGAGTGGGAACAGGGCCCATCAGGACTGAGGACAGAGGCACATTGTCCTGTCTGAAGATGCTATATTGCCACCCAAATCAAAAGAATGAGGGTAGGGCAGGCAGCAGCAGCATCCACAACAGGAACTTTCCTGGTGGGTGGAGTTAATATGATATAGGCCCATCTTTTTTATGTGTTTCCATTTATTGACAGCATTTGTATGTTTTGTGATTTTAAATCTCTGCTGGGGCTCCCTCGCCAAGAGAGTATTTGCCCGCCCCAAATCTGGATCTAGACATCCAGGGAATTCTTCTTTTATTCTTTTCAACCAATTACAATCAAACATTAAAAAAACCTCCCATATGGTTTGTGTTTCTCCTCATTAAATGACTGATAATAACTTCTGCCTTCTGCATAATAACTTCCCCTTTTGCCCTTTTAGCATGGATCAGACAATTACAAGTGCAGAGCTTGCTGGTAAGATGAGCTAGCCAGCAAAATTTAAAAAAGCAAATTTGTTTGCTTAGCCATGGAACAAAGAAAAACTCAAGAACGATACTTTTGAAGATACGTTATATATGGATTGGATGAGGCCACAGGTCATGGCAAAACCCACAGTTTGATACACAGAATACAGGATGTCAACATCTATATAGTCATTGATCATTACAACACTCTATTGCATTTGCAGCAGAGGAGAAACAAACACAGCATGCAAAGGCATAGGAGGCGACCTCTATTGTTCTTCTTGTTGATTAGACTCCTCACCTCCAAATGTCCACTTTTGCTTGTAAGAAAGAATCCTAGACATTTGTAAATAAAGCCATTAGACAGAAGGGCAAATCTTCTACTGTGTCACTCTCATGGATATAATACGGTTGCCATATTTCGATCGCATGGTCGGCGGTTCGAATCCCCTTGGCAGGGTGCGCTCCAGTCGTTCAGTCCCAGCACCTGCCAACTTAGCAGTTCGAAAGCACCCCCGGGTGCAAGTAGATAAATAGGGACCGCTTACTAGCGGGAAGGTAAATGGTGTTTCCGTGTGCTGCGCTGGCTCGCCAGATGCAGCTTGTCACGCTGGCCACGTGACCCGGAAGTGTCTTTGGACAGCGCTGGCCCCCGGCCTCTTAAGTGAGATGGGCGCACAACCCTAGAGTCGTACACGACTGGCCCGTATGGGCAGGGGTACCTTTACCTTTTATCCTATGCCCAGATTTTAATGGACATCTCAGCAGTTTACACCTGGACACTGTTAGCGACTCCCATATTCTGGCTGTGTCTGGGAAATTCCAGACGTACGGCCACCGTAAGATATAAACACATAAATTTGTACGCTTCCTTCCTTGCTCCATTTTCTCTCAGTGAGTGAAAATACACCAGAGGGAAAGAAAATGAGCATAGGTAAGCACCATACTTCTGCTAGGACTGAGCAGAAAAAGAGCCGCGCTGCTGCTGCTGATGAGCGCTGACCTTTCTTCTTGAAATTATCGGAATTGGAGCAACATACCCGTGAGTAAGGGACCTAAATTTTCTAACTTAAATTGAAGAAATTCGGCTGAAAACGGGAGGCGAGTAACAGGAAGTCCGCCTCCCGACTCTGCTAATTAGATCAAAGCAAGGGCTCGGAAACGAGCTGAAGTATTTAAAAAGGGATTGTAAAAGTGGAAGAAAGGGTGCATTGAGAGACTCTGCATTTTGAAGATAAAAAGGAAAGAACTGTGTGTTGTATAGACTTTTATTCTTTGGAACTATCCTCCAATTTCTGGGCTAAACGGGGTTGAAAGAAATAACCCCGTCACCGGGCTGCCAGTGCATAGAAAAAGAACTGTCAAACTGCTGTCAAACTGACGACATTGTTGCAGAGATTGAAATTGTTGCATAGACTGAGATACTAACATTAAACATTGTTGCATGGACCTGTATCGATACTTTATGGCTGGATTTTAAGAGATTAGAAGTTCTGGAAACCTTCCTTTTGTGCTTGGGAATTACAAAACTCAATATGGGGAATTGAGGAACTTCAATGGCGGAAAATAGTTCATTTCTTTTTTGAAACTTTGAAATACTCCCCCTATAGGACTGTGGAAATATAGTGGCACGGGAATTGAGCTTTATTGAAACTTTTTGTGGTTCTTTTTGTTTATATTTGGGACTTGTTTTTCCCATGGGACAAAAGACCATTTGACCTTGAACAGAGGCAGGTGTGGAATGAGCGGCACAGGGAGAACAAGAGCAGCTAAAGCTAAAGATAAAGAAAAAGAAAAAAAATCTGGGCAACTTTTGCAAACAACTTTAACTCATCACCGCAGATCATCTGTCCCAACTGTGCTGACAGCACAGGAGGTGGAACTAGTGCAGCCTGCTGCAGAAGATATGGCAACTGGAGGATCTGAAACAGTTTTAAAACAAATTTTGGAACAATTGGCAGTTTTAAACCAAAAAGTGGACAATCAAACATCAAAGATTGACCAAGCTACATCCTCTATTGGCAAATTAACTGAATAGGTTTCGCAGCACACTCAGGCAATTGAGAAATTGCAAGGAGCTACGGCAGAAAACTACAAATTAGCTGTGGAAGCCAACCAAAAAGCAGAACAGGCGAATTTAAAGGTTGATGAAATTAAAGGAGAGGTAAGACCTCTGAGAAGGCAGGTAGGGGAACAACAAGCCTACCTGGCATTGCTTGAATTGAAAAGTAAAGACAGTAATCTCAGGATAAGGGCTATCCCGGAACTGGAGCAAAATAATTTAGAGGGATTTTTGACACTTTTGTTCTCCAAATTCTGGGGAATTGAGGAAGAAAAGGATTTTAAAATTGTGACAGCCTTTAGACTGGGAAAATCAGTAAAAAAAGACAAGCCCAGAGACTGTTTGGTTGCTCTGAGATCAAGAGAAGAAAGGGATAAGATATTAGGCCTACATTTTAAGAAATCTTTGGAGATAGAAGGCAAAAGGGCCGAAATTTACAGAGATATACCCAAATATCTCTTGGAACTTAGGACTACCTATATAGATTTGACCAAATTGTTGAGACACAATGGAATTCCTTACAGGTGGGAGTTTCCACAAGGACTTTCATTTACTTACAAAGGAAGGAAAATAAAGATTAAATCACCTGAAGACCAGCAGAAGTTCCTACACGACCACGAGGAGGACCTGCAAAAAGGAGCTGCAGCTTCTTGGCCTCCACCACCACCGGGACCATCTCCAAGAGTTATACCACCAGGATCAGGACCAGTATTACCTCCCCCGGGATCGGGCGGAAGCTTAGATACCCCATTGTAGAACCCGTCAATTGATTCAGGATGTCTCTGCAGCTTCTTAGTTGGAACATAAATGGCGGAAACTCCCCGGAAAAAAGAAGAAAAGTCTTTCACATTTTGAAAAAGGAACAACTGGACGTTATCTGCCTACAGGAAACACATGTGACAAGGCTCCATAGAAAAGTGTTAATTAACAAAAGACTAGGCCAAGAATTTATTTCTTCGGACAAAGTTAAGAAGAGAGGAGTGGTGATTTACGCAAAGGAGAGCCTGTCACCGAAATTTTTATTCAAAGATGAATATGGCCGAATTTTGGCGATTGAAATACAGACACAAGGAGAAAAAATTTTGATATTAGGAATATATGCTCCAAATGAGGGAAAGTCGGAATTTTTCAGGAAGCTGCATGAGACTATGCTGGATTACTTGGACTATAGTAACATCATTATGCTGGGTGATATGAATGGGGTTGTGTCTGTAAATATGGATAAGTCACAAAGTGCCAACATATCGAAAGACGGCAGACTACCTAAAACTTTTTTTGAAATGACAGACAATATGGACTTAGTTGACATTTGGAGGGTTAAGAACCCTCTAGGGAAAGAAGGGACTTTCTTTTCTGAAGCTCATCTGACATGGACACGAATCGACCAAATCTGGACAACTAGAGGACTGGCACCTAAGACTAGAAAAGTGGAAATCTGCCCAAAAACCTGCTCCGACCATAGTGCTTTGAAAGTGGAATTGAGACTTAACACAACCGGTTCTTTTAGATGGAAAATGAATGACACTTTATTAAGAGATCAGGAGATTGTGAAGAAGGCCCAAAAAACTTTAAAGGACTATTTTGAGATAAATTTGAATACTACTGTGGAAAAAAGAACAATCTGGGACGCAAGTAAGGCAGTCATGAGAGGGTTTCTAATACAACAAAACACGATTAAGAAAAGGCTCTGGAATGAAAAGAAGGAGAAGATATTGGAGAAAATAAGAGAAGGAGAGAAAAAATTAAGATCTAGGCCTAAGTCGAAGGATGTGTTAAGAGAAGTGAAATTTTTCCAGGCGCAATATTCAAAACTGATAAACCAAGAGGTGGAATGGAAAATTAAACAAATGAAACAAAGATCCTTCGAATCGGCGAATAAGTGTGGGAAACTGCTAGCCTGGCAGTTGAAAAAGAGACAAAAGCTTAATACGGTTACAAATCTAGAGATCGAAGGGAGAATGGTTCAGAAACCCGAGGAAATCAGAAAGTGCTTCCAGAGGTACTTCAAAGAACTTTATACACAAGGGCCGCAAAAAGCCTCAGAGGTGGATCAATTTCTTAAAACTAATGGATTACAAAAAATACCCCTGGAAATGAGAACAAACCTGAACTGTAACATTACACAGCAAGAAATTGAAAGTGCCATTCAAAATCTTCAACTTGGCAAGTCCCCAGGCCCGGACGGCCTAACCTCCAAATACTATAAAGTTTTAAAGGACTATTTGATACAACCTTTGATGGAGGTTTGTAACCAGATAATGGAGGGAAGGAAGGCACCGGAAACGTGGAAAGAAGCTTTCATCACATTGATACCTAAATCAGAGACTGAAAAGACCCAACTTAAGAACTACCGCCCCATTTCACTCCTAAATGTGGATTATAAAATTTTTGCTGATATTTTGGCAAATAGACTTAAAAAAGTACTAAATGAAGTGATTCACAAGGACCAGGCTGGCTTTCTCCCTGGTAGGCATTTGTTTGATAACACAAGAAACATTATTGACATTTTGGAACTTCTACAAACAAATCTGAACACCAGAGCGGTTTTGATTTTTGTTGACGCAGAGAAGGCCTTTGATAATATTTCTTGGATGTTTATGAAGAAAAATTTGGAAGGGATGGAAGTGGGGCGGGGGTTCGAAAATGGTATAGAAGCAATCTATACAGAACAAAAAGCTAAATTGATAGTAAACAATGTGGTGACAGAGGAGTTTAAAATTGAAAAAGGGACACGCCAGGGGTGCCCTCTATCCCCCCTATTGTTCATTTCAGTTCTGGAGGTGTTGCTAAATATGATTAGAAAGGACCGGTTGGTTCAGGGAATCGAGGTCGGAGTGAAACAATACAAATTGAAAGCATTTGCAGATGACTTGGTATTAACACTTCAGGAACCAGTCTCCAGCACTAAAAGAGTGTTAGAATTAATTTCTGATTTTGGTCGGGTGGCGGGGTTTAAGTTAAATAAGCAAAAAACCAAGGTTTTAGCAAAAAATTTGACAGTTACAGAAACAGATGAGTTCTCCAAAGAAACGGAGCTGAATGTGGTTAAAAAAGTAAAATACCTAGGGGTGTACTTGACCTCCAAAAATTTGAATTTGTTTAAAGATAACTATGAGAAATGTTGGTCAGAAATCAAAAGAGACTTGGAAATATGGTCAAGATTGAAACTTTCCTTGTTAGGCCGAATAGCTGCTGTAAAGATGAATGTATTGCCGAAAATGTTATTTTTGTTTCAGGCCCTACAGATCGTGGACAAGGTGGAATGTTTTGGAAAGTGGCAGAAGGATATTTCTAAGTTTGTTTGGCAGGGCAAAAAGCCCCGAATAAAGTTTAAAATATTAACTGATGCGAAAGAAAGAGGGGGATTTGCCCTGCCAGACTTGAGGCTATATTATGAATCTGCAGCCTTCTGCTGGTTGAAAGATTGGATTTTATTGGAGAACACTGACGTCCTGGATCTGGAAGGGTTTGACAATGCGTTTGGGTGGCATGCATATTTGTGGTATGACAAGGCTAAAGTGCACAAATTGTTTAAAAACCATATTGTCAGAAGAGCAATTTGGAGGGTCTGGACAAAATACAAAGACTTATTGGAGAGTAAAACTCCAAGGTGGCTCTCACCGGTGGAGGCCAAGGCACGTAAGAGACCTAACATGGAGGCCCATTGGCCTAAATATTGGGAAATAATTGAAAAAACTGGAGACAATTGGAGGCTGCTAAGCTTGGAGAAATTGAAAACTAAGGTACGAGATTGGCTGCACTATGCGCAAATTCAAGAGGTATTTAAAATAGATAAAAAAGTTGGATTCCAGGTGGAAAAATCGAAACTAGAGACTGAATTGTTGGAGCCAAAAAGTAAGCTACTTTCGAGAATGTATAACTTGCTGCTTAAGTGGAATACACAGGATGAGACAGTCAAATCCGCTATGATAAAATGGGCTCAGGATGTAGGGCATAACATTATGTTTGCAGACTGGGAAAGGTTATGGAACACCGGTTTGAAATTCACGGCATGCACTGCCTTGAAGGAAAATATTATGAAAATGGTATACCGGTGGTACATGACCCCAGTCAAGTTAGCCAAGATATATCATCTGTCTGACAACAAATGTTGGAAATGTGGAGAGGCGGAAGGGACATTCTTTCATCTCTGGTGGACCTGCCCGAAAGTGAAGGCCTTCTGGGAAATGATCCATAATGAACTAAAAAAGGTACTGAGATTTACCTTACCTAAAAAACCAGAGGCCTTCCTTCTGGGCATGGTGGACCAGAGAGTGCTTAAGAAGGACAGAACTTTTTTCATGTATGCTACCACAGCAGCAAGGATCCTGATTGCAAAATATTGGAAGACACAAGATTTACCCACGCTGGAGGAATGGCAATCGCAGTTGATGGACTATATGGAACTGGCTGAAATGACTGGCAGAATCCGAGACGTGGGAGAAGAAACAACTGAGGAGGACTGGGAAAAGTTTAAGCACTATTTGAAAAAACACTATAAGCTGTATGAATGTTAAAAAACGCACCTTTCAGGAAATACTAGCTTCAGCAAATGTAAGTTAATGAAATGAAAATTAAGACACAAGAATTCAGAGGTAAAATAATGAAATAACTTTATTGTGTTTAATATAAAACATATAAGAATTGAGCTATAGTAAAATTGAAAATAGGGAACATGATAAAATGGAAGTTACAATAAGTTTTGAAATAAGTTAACAAATTGCTGATGCTTTATAAGACAGAGAACGCAGGGTTCGGAGGATGTGGGGAAGTCCTATAGACTAGATGGAAAAAGAATATGGAAATTTGTTATTTATATCCTTTTTTCTTATAACCACTCTTTATTCTTTTTTCTGTATTTCTGTATCTCTAAAAAGCAATAAAAAAATGTTTTAAAAAAAAAAAGGACTGAGCAGAAAAAGGAGAATTATTATACTTTTCTTACTAATAGTGAGGCACTATTTTACTTTGTTGATCCTTGGCAGGTTGTGGACTCTCCTTCCTTGGAGGTTTTTAAGCAGAGGTTGGGTGGCCATCTGTCATGGATGCTGTAGCTGAGATTCCTGCATTGCAGGGGGTTGGACTAGACTAACCTTGAGCTCCCTACAATTTTATAATTCTATTTTACGATCTTCAGAAGGCTTAGAGGGGCACGATAGAGATGTTCTAAATAAATGTAAGAACATAGGAGCCTGTTGGATCAGGCCCATGGCCCATGTTGGACTAGATGGGCCAGTAGCTTGATCCAGTACGTAGATGTCAACTTTTCCCTTTTCTTGCGAGGAATCCTATTCGGAATAAGGAGATTTCCCTTAAAAAAAGAGAAACATTGACAGCTATGATCCAGTAGGCTGTTGTTATGTTCTTTAATTTGTACATAGCCTCTCTGTTATGACTATCTAAGAGCTCAGATGACATTTTTGGAATTGTTAGGGAGCCAGAACCCTCCCTCATAATATCTGTTAAATACATGCTGAATCACAATAACATTCCATCTAGTTCAATAGATTGGAAGTCTAACACAAAGGGTGAGGGGTGGTGGATGGTGATGGGAATTATCTGTGGGATTGAGTGTAGGTATGTTGTAGGTATGTAGGTATGTTGTATGAAATGTATGTTTGTATGTGTATTAATGTTGAATTATTTTAACAACAACAATAATAATTTTTTTAAAAAAAACAATAGTGTCCACACTGACTGGCAGGGGCTTCCTAGGAATTCAGATAGGTAACATTCCAGTCACTACCTGGTAATGCTAGAGATTGGAACCTTCTGCATGCAAACAGATGCTCTACCACTTCCCTAAGCCTTCCCTAAGTGGCTTTCACAGTTATGATTACTTTTACTGATGTAGTATCAATAGGCTGGTTTTATTTTGGGGAGCAAAGACTGATCTGTCTGCACCAGTACTTGGCAAAAAGGTAAAGGACCCCTGGACGGTTGTGGTGCTCATCTCGCTTTCAGGCTGAGGGAGCCAGCATTTGTCCACAGACAGCTTTCTGGGTCATGTGGCCAGCATGACTAAACCGCTTCTGGCACCATGGGACACTGTGATGGAAACCAGAGCACACAGAAACCATTTACCTTCCTGCCGCAACAGTTCCAATTTATCTACTTGCGCTGGCATGCTTACGAACTGCCAGGTTGACAGGAGCTGGGACACAGCAATGGGAGCTCACTCTGTTGCGGGGATTTGAACTGCCGACCTTCTGATCGGCAAGCCCAAGAACATGGGTAGGCAAACTAAGGCCCAGGGGCTGGATCTGGCCCAATCGCCTTCTAAATCCGGCCCATGGACGTTCCGGGAATCAGCGTGTTTTTACATGAGTAGAATGTGTCCTTTTATTTAAAATAACAATAACAATAATAATAATTTATTATTTATACCCCGCCCATCTGGCTGAGTTTCCCCAGCCACTCAGGGTGGCTCCCAATCGAGTGTTAAAAACAATACAGCATTAAACATTAAAAACTTCCCTAAACAGGGCTGCCTTCAGATGTCTTCTAAAAATAAGATAGCTGCTTATTTCCTTGACATCTGATGGGAAGGCGTTCCACAGGGTGGGCGCCACTACTGAGAAGGCCCTCTGTCTGGTTCCCTGTAACCTCACTTCTCGCAATGAGGGAACTGCCAGAAGGCCCTCGGCGCTGGATCTCAGTGTCCAGGCTGAACGATGGGGGTGGAGACACTCCTTCAGGTATACAGGACCGAGGCTGTTTAGGGCTTTAAAGGTCAGCACCAACACTTTGAATTGTGCTCGGAAACATACTGGGAGCCAATGCAGATCTCTCAGGACCGTGTTATGTGGTCCCAGTGGCCAACCCCAGTCACCAGTCTAGCTGCCGCATTCTGCATTTCTGGGTCACCTTCAAAGGTAGCCCCACGTAGAGCGCAGTGCAGTAGTCCAAGCAGGAGATAACCAGAGCATGCACCACTCTGGCGAGACAGTCCATGGGCAGATAGGGTCTCAGCCTGCGTACCAGGTGGAGCTGATAGACAGATGCCCTGGACATAGAATTAACCTGCGTCTCCATGGACAGCTGTGAGTCCAAAATGAATCCCAGGCTGCACACCCGCATCTCTGGGCTATTTGTGGGGCCTGCCTGGTGTTTTTACATGAGTAGAACGTGTGCTTTTTTTTTAAAAAAATGCATCTCTGGGTTATTTGTGGGGCATAGGAATTTGTTCATCCCCCCAAAAAAAAATATAGTCTGGCCCTCCACAAGGTCTGAGGGACAGTGGACCAGCCCCCTGCTGAAAAAGTTTGTTGACCCCTGCCCAAGAGCCTCAGTGGTTTAGACTACTAACGAAGAAAACCACTTTGACCCAGGTAGTGAAATTGCTGGTATCCACGGGCCACTTCACACCACCCATGCTAGTGATATGTGTTGGATTGCACAGACCCACACAAACCTCAGTCCATGAACATTTTACCAGGTATGATCCCCTTTCACTTGGGAACAGCTAGTTTTCATCACCCCAGCAGAAGCTGTGTTCACACCCTGTGTGATCATCAGCTGATAACAGTAACATGTGCAAAAAGAGCCATCACAGATCAAACACCCTGGACCAAACATAAATATCGCCTCCCAGAACTACAGACACAATACTTTCCAAGGAAAATGGCCCACTTTTTCAGCAACTAATCACCACGTGGTAAGTCATTATTTAAGCAATTCGCATGCATATGTGAATCAATCCCTATACCGCACCAGTATTCTATTTAGCGGGGAAATATATGGGCCATCTAAGTGTGGCATATGGTAGCAGCTTACAAAATTTAATTTGTTTTCATATTCAAATTGTGCTGGCAGTAGATATAAGGTTGTGGCAGGGCAAATCGGAAGATTTAAGTACAAAAAATGTGAGTTGTGCAAATGGAAAGATAAACACAGTGACTGATACCCATATAAGTGATTTTGTACTTAATTACCGAAAAGCTGCATATATCTTGGTTTCCCATTTTGGTGTCTGATCAAGTTTGCTTAGTTATGCCATAAAATATCCTGGCCTTTCCCCCCTCCCCTTTTTAATGTAGATCAAAAAGTTACACTGGGTTGTTTTTAAAGCAAAAATAGCATTAGGCTTAAATGCATATCTGAAGTTACATGCACCTTCTTCCCATACATTACCTCCTGCAACTAGTCCTGCTCCTTGAGTGATTTTTCATGGCTGGAAGTGTCCTTGAACTGTGACCAGGCCTCTTGCTTGTCTGAATGGAGAGAAGGTTGCCTGGCTGAAACATAGACCTCTATAGAAAGGCAAGAGCCCCATCCATTGCTCTGCCTACTTTTGACACTTGCCTTGCCCATCACTGGTATGTGGCCCCTGAAAAGTTGCCCATGGAGGCAGTGTGGCCCTTGGACTGAGAATGGGTTCACCAGCTTTGATCTATATGGAGCAAGGCGAATGTTGTGGTTTCTTCTCACAAAAATGTTGCCAGCACCCAGAGAGGGCAACCCTAGAATAGGAGGAAATGGCATAATTTGTCCCACCCAGGGGTCCACTCCATGAAGATGTTTCAGGAATAGCATGGGGGCCAGACCATAGGGAAGAGGAACCTATGCACACTCTTATCCTATTAGGGACCGGACAGTTTATGGATGCACTGATGCACCATACACTGATGGGTGGGGATGGACACCAGCTAAAATGGTCATAAAAAGGCAGTACACAAATCCATGGAGGAGGAGGAGAACTCTGTGTTAGCTACCTATAATATTCAGATGCTCCATATCAGTTGCTGGGGAGACAAAAGTAGCAGAGGCAAATGAAGCTGAATACTGGTAGATTAAGGCAGAAGTACTTCTGCACACAAGGGACACGGGTGGCGCAGTGGGTTAAACCACAGAGCCTAGGACTTGCCGATCAGAAGGTTGGCGGTTCGAAACCCCGCGACGGGGTGAGCTCCCACTGCTCGGTCCCTGCTCCTGCCAACCTAGCAGTTCGAAAGCACATCAAAGTGCAAGTAGATCAATAGGTACCCCTCCGGCGGGAAGGTAAACGCCGTTTCCGTGCACTGCTCTGGTTCGCCAGAAGTGCCTTAGTCATGCTGGCCACATGACCCAGAAGCTGTAGGCTGGCTCCCTCGGCCAATAAAGCGAGATGAGCGCCGCAACCCCAGAGTCGGCCACAAATGGACCTAATGGTCAGGGGTCCCTTTACCTTTACTTCTGCACACAGTGTGTAGTTAATACTATGGAATTTGCTCCTCCAAGAAGTAGTGGTGGCCACCAACTTGGATGGCTTCAGAAGAAGATCACACAAACCCATGGAGCTATCACTAAGGGCTACCAACCCAGATGGCTATGTTTTGTCTCTGCTGCAAGAGGCAATTGCTTCTCTATACCAGCTGCTGGAAATCACTAGTGAGGAGAGAGCTGTTGCTCTCAGGTCCTGCTCTTGGATTCCCATAGACATTGGGTTGGCCATTGTGAGAAGAGGATGCGGTACTAGATGGACCACTGGCCTGATCCATCAGGCTCTTCTTAAGAGGTCTATTGCCTCAAAGCAGAGGCATCTGGTTGGCCACTGGGGGGGGGGGGAGGAAAGCATGCTAGGTTACATGGATCTTTGATCCAGTCTAGTAGGTTTCTCCTTAGGTTCTCAACTTGCTTGAAGAGGCTAAGGTTGTCCTGCTTCAAACAAATCATTTAATATCTGGTATTCTGCTAGAGGGTTTCTTTTTGTTTTTCCTCCCTCTCCCTCCCCAAAGCCCACAAGCTCACAACCTGCATGGTCAGTATTTTTAGAGAGAGGCAACTAATTTATCCTCTCCTGCATCTCAGTTTTTTTTGTTCAAAGGCAAAGATGAGCATGCGAGATCACTGACTTCTTCGCCACCCGCTCAGCTGCACTGTGAATTCACAGTCTGCCATAACCACCCTACGAAGGCTCTGGAAGCAGAAGTCGGTTCATAGACCTATGTTTTTTATACAGCCAAGCTTGCTCCATGACAACCACAGAATTAGCAAGCTTAACTGCCGATTCTTTGTCTGATCAGAGCTGGCCTCAGTTTCTAGGTAGCAATGAGCTCAGCTTGAAGCAGCAACTGAACAAAATCATCTGTGGCGCTGTTACAGCAGGTCAGGGCTGTCTCAGAACAGGCACGAGAAAGTTTTGGGAAGCTCTCAGCCGTTCCTGAGTGTCAGATTCTGCCTGTCGAAGTCAACGCAACAATGGCATAAGAGCACCTTTGTGGGTTGCAAAAGGAACTCATGAGGCAGTGAAGAACAAAGCAAAAATAGCTGCATTTTTTAAATGAAATATAGATATAGATGTGCACACATTCATATGAATGGACTGGAACATAACCGAGAGCCCAGCTGAGGAGCTCATTACATTTTATGGAGACTCACTCTGCAGAGTTTAAATTTAACAATTAAAATTGCACCAGGGAAGAAGGTAATGTTCCATTTGGGGACATTAAACCAGTTGTTTACGCTTTACGTAGGGGCTCCTCTGAAATTTTAGTAGCTGAAGCTTGGAAATGAAAGGATCCCTGTTTTGCTGGGTGAGCAAATGATTTTGATTTAGCAACCCTATAACCACTCTACTGAAAGGATAATGGGCGGCAGTTCTACCCCCCCCCCAAAAAAAAATCAACAGCCCCACTTGAAACTAATTCAAGAATAATCATAGACCACTGGAACTGAAATAAAGGAAAAACTCAACTGATTTTTCTAACAAGCCACACCAACATAAAAACTAACACCCTGCCCCTTACACACATTTTTATTGGTGTGGATGTTCCTATGCCAATTTCCATGTCACAGTCTTGCTGTGCTTACAGTACCGTGGGAGTATTAAAATCCTTTAAAGCACAGGTTGCACTAGCAATTACCTAAGTTCAAAGACAGACAGAGTGTTTCTTTGTGGGACAATGAAAACAAAATTTCAATCTATTGAAGTCTGTGGCAAATGAATTTTAGAGTGAAGGCCCTGCAATCCTACTACAGTGGTACCTCGGGTTACAGACGCTTCAGGTTACATACGCTTCAGGTTACAGACTCTGCTAACCCAGAAATATTACCTCAGGTTAAGAACTTTGCTTCAGGATGAGAACAGAAATCGCGGCAGCAGCAGGAGGCCCCATTAGCTAAAGTGGTGCTTCAGGTTAACAACAGTTTCAGGTTAAGTACGGACCTCCGGAACGAATTAAGTACTTAACCCGAGGTACCAGTGTACTGCCATGAGAGGAGGAAGCCGATTTCCTGAAGCCTGAGACTGCCTTCCCACTGCTCCCTAAGGCTCCTCCCTTGATTCCTTCCCCAGCAGCCTAAGGCTCTGTCATGTTGTCTCTTGTTGCTCTGCCATCTTCATTTTTCTGCATGTTCTGGGAGACCGAGATGCGGGAGGCAGCAGGCACAGGAGACTATGCTTACAGTGGCTAGCCAAACCCTTATGGGAAGTCCAAAAGCATGCTTCTGCTGTCCATAGAGGTAGTACCTACCATGATGGGAAGCCATTTCTTAGCTTTATCCTCCATAAATTGGTTGAATCCCTTTATTTAAGGCCACCTAAGGGCTTGTCCGAGCAAAATGTGGATTCCCACAAGCCTGTGTCTCCATTAATATAGGATCATCCACATGACATCTAACAAGTGACCCAGACTCTTTCCTCTTTAAATGTGTGTTGTTGTGGTTGTTTTAATCCTCCGAAAATCCAAAATGACCAGGACTGGGGCAGGGAGTGTTGTAAACAAAAATATGCCCTTTTCCCTTATGGGGTATCCAAGAGCCCATATAGAGTCCTTACATAGGTTCCCTATTGGTAGGAGAAAACAACAGAGGCCAACCAGAGAATATTGAGAAGCAAAGCAGCTAGTAAGCTTGATCTTTATTGAACTGTTGCAACAGGGTGCTCCCCTCACCCGCAGGAGAGGGAGAGGAACCCAGAAAAATGGCATGCAAGGCATTATAAAGACTTTTGAAATTGCCACCCTGTAGATCAACCCCCCCTGAAACATCATACATACATCACAGAAGGGGTGTAACCTAAGACCACCCCTCAGATACATCATACCCATAGCTGTCAAGTGTCCCTTATTTGAAGGGACAGTCCCTTATTCCAGCGCCATGTCCCGCTGCTGTCCCTTATTGCTGGATGTCCCTTAAATGTCCCTTAAATGATGTCCCTTAAATTTCAAAGGAAGCAGCTCCTTTCCCTCCCTCCCTGCCGGCCAGGGAGGAGGGAGGCTCCAACTGTGTTGCTTGGCTGTGTTGCTCACCCAATAAGAAATCTAAGAACGACTGGGGGGTGGAGCTTGCATGCCTTGTGTGTGGCTAGTTAATGCAAGCTGAGGGGTTTTTTGAATGCTGGACGCCATTTTGTTGCACGTGATGCTGCAAACTTTGCAATGCAAAGCCAGGCCGGGGAGCCATCTTAAGTTGAGGCTGCATAGGCCTTGTGGTGCATGTGATTCAGATTCTATTCAGGTGAACCTCTGGTTACAAAGTGGTGCATGTGATTCAGATTCTATTCAGGTGAACCTCTGGTTACAAAGTTGGTTGGACAGTGTTCTTGAAGCTACCAGCATGAGTTTGACCAGACTGCAGGAGGACAGGAAGACTGAAGTGCCTGGAACAGGTGAGGCTGCAGGTCCCTTATTTTGGCTGCTGGTCCCTTATTTTCAAGGCTGCTGGTCCTTTATTTTCAAATCTGTAAGTTGACAGCTATGATCATACCTACATCACAGCTGTCTTAAAACAGAAATTTGAATGTTGTTTTTCTCCTTCGTTGTTTATCTCCTGTCTGGCAGGTTACTTGATTGGATTGCCTGGAGAGCCTGGCCAGTCTTTTGTAATGATAAATACTTAGTTCCTGGGCCATGTCACAGGCTCACACCCTATTCGTATCTTAAATGTGCCCTTAAGACAGGATTTGTGAGGAAAGAGAGAATGGGGAGGTTTCCCACTTTGACCTTGCAGAGAAAACTTTTGCTCAATTTAGGAATCAAAATGGTTCCAGGTTGATCTTCCTGTGCTCACCTATGTACGTGCTTGGTTGGTACACTTATGAACATTTAACATATATCTAAGACCTCAAAATTCCTATCACAGGAAGAAAGGAAGGGAACCACACCAAGAACCCTGAACAATGGTGGCTCAAGAAGAAGGGTAAACTGAGCTCCATGCCACCAACCTTTTCTAAGTTAGCCACCACACATGCTCTCCTACTTATGAACAGTCGGCAGTGGCTCTTGTTTCACTTACTGTTGGACTCCCAGACTTTTGCCATACAAGTCCCAGTGCCTACCAACCAATACGGAGTCTGTGATTCATAGTCCCAAGTCCCTAGCAGGAGAAAAGGGCACTGTGTCAGTGTTGAGAATTCCATTCCTCCCATGCTGCAGATGTGTGGGATTGTTACATGTCACATGGCTGTTTACATTCCAGCACTGATTATTGGAGTCTTGTGAGTGGAAAGGGAGATACAGTGGTACCTCAGGTTAAGTACTTAATTCGCTCCAGAGGTCCGTACTTAACCTGATTTCTGTTCTCATCCTGAAGCAAAGTTCTTAACCTGAGGTAATATTTATGGGTTAGTGGAGTCTGTAACCTGAAGCGTATGTAACCTGAGGTACCACTGTACGCTGTTTCTGCTCTGTACAGTGGTACCTCTGGTTGCGAAAGGGATCCATTCTGGAGCCATGTTCGCAACCTGAGAGGAACGAAACCCGCATCTGCACTTGCATGGGTCACAATTCGCCACTTCTGTGCACGCACATGACGTCATTTTGCGCATCTGCGCATGCGCGAGCAGCAAAACCTGGAAGTAAACCTTTCCGGTATTTCTGGGTCACCGCAGGACATAACCTGAAAAGATGTAACCTGAACCGAACGTAACAAGAGGTATGACTGTATAGCTATTGTTTTTGCAGTTCTCTCTCCAAGGAAAACGGACAGAGAGAGAAGCCATGTTTTTCTTTGTTCTGTTACGTTTGCTTTAATTTGCAATGAATTAGGCTTAGATGTTACTCCTCAAGGCTGAGCTTCTGTTTGGACTCTGCTAGTCGTGTGCTCATGTCTTTGGAGAGACCGAAGTGATGAATCCCAGGTGACGCTGCGTTGGGGGCGGGGAAGGCCTTGGCGTTACCACCCAACAGTCGGTTGTGAAGAGGGGGGCTTGGAGAGAATGGAGGTGGTGAAGTTAACGGCTTGAGCACAAAGATTTCTTCAAATATTACATCCAACACTGAGGAGGTCTGCTATCTGATGGCTACCCTCCAAAGACCAGGATCCTCTTTCATGGCTAGCAGAAAGGCCCATCTCTGAGCCAAGGTAATCTGCAAAAAATCCATATCCAAAGTCCTGCAATCTCTGCATACTGACATGCGCCTTCCATTCTTCCTCATTGAAAGGGTCGTGGAAATCAATGTGTTTTCTCCCAGAAATGCCACAGGCAATTGTTATGAGGCAAATGAAAAATAGCATCCCACTGTTTATTTTCCCAGGGTGGTACTTTAGCTTGGTAAAGGAACAAAACAGGCCATATTTGTGGGGGCGACTTTAAACATCAAGCTGAGCTGTGAGATGGCCAGGGATTATTGCTGGATATCTTCACTTACCTGACACGAGAATTACTCTGTTTTATGCTGGAGCCTGCCATCTAAGATGGGGAGTTATCTTTTCTATTACCTCTGCTTTTTCTTTGTAATGTTTATCCATCGGCTGAGGGCCTCCTCTAGATAACAGCTAACTGAAGCTTACAAAGTAAATAAGTCTGTATGTGTGTTGTTATTTGTTGGGGTGGGGGAGAAATCGGATACAGTTTGCACTTAAATGCAAATCTACCTATTTTGCACTTTCAAAAAGAAAAGTGCACCAAAACATAACCAGCCTTCCAAATTCACTTTTCATCAAATTTTGCAGTGCTGTTCTCAAGCCAAAAAATCATAATATATACAGAAATGCATATACTAATTTTAAGGTGTGCACAAAAATACTTATACAGTGGTGCCTCGCAAGACGAAAATAATCCGTTCCGCGAGTCTCTTCATCTAGCGGTTTTTTCGTCTTGCGAAGCATCCCTATTAGCGGCTTAGCGGATTAGCGCTCTTAGTGGCTTAGCGGCTATTAGCGGCTTAGCGGCTTAGCGGCTATTAGCGGCTTAGCGGCTTAGAAAAAGGGGAAAAAAGGGGAAAAAACTCGCAAGACTCGCAAGACGTTTTCGTCTTGCGAAGCAAGCCCATAGGGAAATTCGTGTTGCGAAGCACCTCGAAAAATGGAAAACCCTTTCGTCTAGTGGGTTTTTCGTCTTGCGAGGCATTCGTCTTGCGGGGCACCACTGTATTAGTGAACACTTGGCCCCAGGCAGTCTCAGAGATCACCCGCCCCACCCAGGGGAAGGGCTAATGTCCTAGTTAAACATATGGTTGAGAGGGAATAGGGGAAGAAGGAAAGCAGGAAGGTTGCTAGCTGCTATACCGAGGATTAGATCCTGTGGGGCATTGCTCGAGAAGAAGGAGAGGTAACATTGGAAAGCAGGAGGTCAGGTGGCAAAGCCATTTGAAAAGGAGCACCCTGAATCCAGACCCAGGCCTGAACCTAGACTGGCATAGATCCAAATACTCAGTCTCATGCAGGAATGCCTGCAGTTGATCTGCCATGACTCACTCAGTCACCTTCCCTAGAAAGGGAGTACCATATTTTTCTGTGTACAGTGGTACCTCAGGTTAAGTATTTAATTCGTTCCGGAGGTCTGTTCTTAACCAGAAACTGTTCTTAACCTGAAACACCACTTTAGCTAATGGGGCCTCCTGCTGCTGCTGCGTCGCAGGAGCCCGATTTCTGTTCTTATCCTGAAGCAAAGTTCTTAACCTGAAGCACTATTTCTGGGTTAGCGGAGTGTGTAACCTGAAGCGTATGTAACCTGAGGTACCAGTGTATAAGACGCCTCCATGTATAAGGCATCCCCTCTTTTTTGGGACTCCACAAAGAAAATGGGGGAGGGGAGATTTCCCAGAGTTGTTGAGCTCTTTTTTTTTTTGGGGGGGGGGTTACTGAAAATTGCATACTCACCGGAACTCAACAGCCAATTGCATGCACATTGACGAAGCCACCAATCGTCTGCACGCTCGCTGGAAGCAAGCACCAATCGCCTGCCCAATTGCCGCAGAAGCCAATAGCCAGCGGACCTTGCCACACCCACCAATCACCTGCAAAAACACCACAGACAATATTCTGAACACGGTAGCCACCAGTCACCCGTCCCACCTCTCCACTAACCATGTATAAGATGACTCCAAGTTTTCAGCATAATTTTTAAATAAAATAACCTTGTCATACACGGGAAAATATGGTATTTGCAGTTGGGCGAGTATTGTTACTGTCAATTGGGTCAAGGAGTGGCATTTTCAAAAGTGTTCCCACCACCGTCTCCTTTAAGTGAAGCATTTGCCACTTCCTGGAGCAACCTGGTCAATGTCTATCAATCTCACCAGCCGTGATGGGCAGAAATCAAGGGAGCATGTAGGTGGGTGCATTCCTGCAAGCGTCCTGTCGACATCCTCGGGCCTCGTGAACTGAAAACAATCCCACGAAGTCAAAGTAGCAGGGGACACCTCAGCTGGGACTGTAATGGCAACATCTAAATCACAAGAGACTTGAGCAACCTGCTCCTCAAAAAGACGGGCCAAATGGTCACAGCAGGCCTCCGTTGCCTACAAAGGCCCATCTCCCATTGTTCAGCCCTGAGGTCCAGCTCTGAGGGCCTTCTGGCAGTTCCCTCACTGCGAGAAGCAAAGCTACAAGGAACCAGGCAGGGGGCCTTCTCCGTAGTGGTGCCTGCCCTGTGGAACGCCCTCCCATCAGATGTCAAAGAGATAAACAACTACGTGACATTTAGAAGACATCTGAAGGCTGTTTAGGGAAGTTTTTAATGTTTGATGTTTTATCGTGTTTTTAATAATATTTTGGGAGCTGTCCAGAGTGGCTGGGGAAACCCAGCCAGATGGATGGGGTATAATTATTATTATTATTATTATTATTATTATTATTATTATTAACTTCACTGATGCGGGGTTTTTTATTGCTGACCTACTCCTGACTCCAGTGCCTGACAAGAGGAGTGAAGTGATGGAGACTCAGGTGCAGGGCAAATTATTACTATTATTTATTAAAATTGTATACTGCCCTATACCTGCAGGCCTCAGGGCGGTTGCAACATAAAATCACAATACAGCGGAGGGAGAACTGAATTGGCTTCAGCTGTGCATTTGTACTGCATCAAGTTTCCACACTGCTTCAGCCGTCTGTTTAACAGCAGTGAGACACCTGACCAGAAGTGAGCATTGCAATTCCACCCAGTGGCGTAGCGTGGGGGGTGCAGGGGGGGCCGGCCGCACCGGGCGCAACATCTGGGGGTTAGGGTTAGGGGGCGCAAATCCACGGGTTAGGGGGTGCAAATCCACGGGTTAGGGGGTGCAAATTACTTGCCTTGCCCCGGGTGCTGACAACCCACCCTACGCCACTGATTCCACCTGACCTGATTTGCCACATCTAACAGATTGGTTATTTTCTGTGGCTCTGCTGGACATACTCATCAACATTGTGGTTTTTCAGGGGCGTTCCATATATATGCATACGTTAGTGGAAGTAATGTACACTTTTGCATTCCATTAAGGAAAATAGCTGGTAATATATGTGTATAGCAGGTAAAATTAGACACAAAATGCATACAGTGGTACTGAAGCCTTATTTACCTAGGGATCCATCAGCCTCGCCATCCCCGGACCTTGGAGGGAACAAAAGTACCAGGAAAGCAAAATCTTCTTTGGAGAAAAAGAGTTTATTGAAATCTGTGCACAGAGATAATCTGTGCACAGAGACAACCAGCAGGATAGCTCCTGAAAACTGGCTGCGAAGCAATGTACTTCAGCAGACTTTCTTATACTTTTCTGAACATTCTCCCCCCTCCCATTCCTTCCTCAAACTTCCCCAATCAGCTGGCAAATGTTCAACTTATTCCCTTATATGGCACATCTATATTGCTTGCTAAACATTCCTCATACGTGCCTTTCTGCTAGCTAAGCACTTCCCCTTTTGCTTATACACGTCTTTCTTATCTTTGCATTACTAGGCAGGAAAAGCACGGCAGGAAATGGACTCTTGACCTGCCAGACAGAATTAGCAAACAGCCACTGACCACAAATGCAGAAGTAAGCTTGACGCAAAAACTCACTATGTGCAGATAATATTGCAAGTAAAATTCCTTCTTAGGTACAAGGTACAGAGAATATTTGTGAGTGACCCTTCCCATCTCCCTTCAGTACCTTGGGTTACAGACACCTCGGGTTACAAACACTTCGGGTTACAGGCTCTGCTAACCTGGAAGTAGTACCTCGGCTTAAGAACTTTACCTCAGGATGAGAACAGAAACCGTGCGCCAGCGGCACGGTGGCAGCAGGAGGCCCCATTAGCTAAAATGGTACCTCAGGTTAAGAACTGTTTAAGGTTAAGATCGGACCTCCAGAACGAATTAAGTTTGTAACCAGAGGTACCACTGTACATTGGAAGGAATAACTGCTCTCAAATTCTGATGAATTTCCATGAGAACTTTTTTTTTTTTTTTTTTAAATGCAAACTGATGTAGAAATTTGGCGCTCTGGATTGGAAGAAATGGAAAAGGCAGAGAAACCAAAATTGGCAGATTCATCCATCCTTATGCTCATACTTGAAAAAGCATAGGTAAAGGTAAAGGGACCCCTGACCATTAGGTCCAGTCGTGGCCTACTCTGGGGTTGCGGTACTCATCTCGCTTTATTGGCCGAGGGAGCCGGCGTACAGCTTCTGGGTCATGTGGCCAGCATGACTAAGCTGCTTCTGGCAAACCAGAGCAGCGCACGGAAACGCCGTCTAGCTTCCCGCCAGAGCAGTACCTATTTATCTACTTGCACTTTTGACGTGCTTTCGAACTGCTAGGTTGGCAGGAGCAGGGACTGAGCAACGGGAGCTCACCCCGTCGCGGGGATTCGAACTGCCGACCTTCTGATTGGCAAGTCCTAGGCTCTGTGGTTTAACCCACAGCGCCACCCACGTCCCTTTGAAAAAGTATACTTCAATGCTAAATAACATTCAAATAACGCAGAATGTGTAAAGGGCTGAGCTGCCGCTCATCCCTAGGAGAGGCCTTCAGACAACTACAAAAACTTTAACAAATAAATGTCAAATGAGAACTCTGCATTGAAAGTCCATGCCCCAATCGGGCAAGAAAAGTTTTGAACTCTGGAACCAGGCAAGAGGATTTCATCCACAGGAGGATCTGTAAGTAATGAACGCTGACATTTACAAACAAATATGTTCCAACTGACCCTATTGACTGGGGACACCCCTCATTTCTGGAACTGGTCCCTAGCAAATCATTGTCCTCTTTATGCCCCTGCTTTGCCTTTACAAAAATCCTGGGGGAAACTTTTTAAAATACAAATGTGTGCGAAGATGTGCACTGTTGTTCATCGGATTTTATTCCTTTCCCCCAGGCCTCTAGAACTTAAACCCATAGTACAATTAAATGATAGAATAAACTTTCTTGATATAAACACACAGATGATCTGCAATGCAATGTTGCAGCGTGAAGTTCTCTTTTTCAACCAGCCCAGTGTTAACCTATATAGTTAAAGCTATGGTTTTCCCAGGAGTGATGTATGGAAGTGAGAGCTGGACCATAAAGAAGGCTGATCGCCGAAGAATTGATGCTTTTGAATTATGGTGCTGGAGGAGACTCTTGAGAGTCCCATGGACTGCAAGAAGATCAAACCTCTCCATTCTGAAGGAAATCAGCCCTGTGAGCTCACTGGAAGGACAGATCCTGAAGCTGAGGCTCCAATACTTTGGCCACCTCATGAGAAGAGAAGACTCCCTGGAAAAGACCCTGATGTTGGGTAAGATGGAGGACACAAGGAGAAGGGGACGACAGAGAATGAGATGGTTGGACAGTGTTCTCGGAGCTACCAGCATGAGTCTGACCAAACTGGGGGAGGCAGTGGAAGACACGAGTGCCTGGCGTGCTCTGGTCCACGGGGTCACGAAGAGTCGGACACGACTAAACGACTAAACAACAAGTCAGTGGTGGAGCATGGGGATTCTGGAAGGAAGATTGTGAGCTGCCTGTGGCTTCTGCAAGGCAGAGCTATAAAATAAAACTATGCATCACTCAGCGTGAAGACAGGAGTGCCTGGCGTGCTCTGGTCCATGGGGTCACGAAGAGTCGGACACGACTAAACAAATAAACAACAACAAAAGTGTTAACCAGTGAGCTTCACAGGTGTATAGTCTAGCACTTTAACCTCTACACCACTATAATGGTGGCATTTCTATGTACCTTGAAACTCTCAGACATGATGCAATTAAACTATAAAATAAAAATAAACCATAAAGCTTTGGCAATTAAAGATGACTAGAGAATCTAGCTTTAGCTAGTGTTGCCAGTTGTTCTGCCTGGTAAATCACTAGTATAAAACATTTATCTTTTTTTGCATGCTGGTTGAACCAGCATGTACTATAGACTGTGACTAAAGCTAAGATACTTAAAAGCCTTTTTCCTCTGCTTCTGGCAAGAAGCATTAAACAAATATAATAAATCTTGTATTTGACTTTCATGAAAGTGTGCCAGCCTAGGAGATGGGAATGTGGAATTTTCTTTTAGATTATAGAAACATAGAATCACATAGTTGGAGGGAACCAGACCATTTCATTCAATTCCATGCTTGATCCAGAGAATCCAGAACAAGAATATCTTCAACCAATGGCAGCCCAGCCTTTGCGCGGAGACCTCTAACAAGGAAAAGGTCAAGGGCTGGCAGATACTCATGTTAGAATATCTACGATTAGCAAAACTGATGGGATCAGTTAGAGGAATATGGAACCAAAAAACAAGAGAAAGGAAATATGTAAAACTTTATTGTACAAATAATTCCATATTAGCAGAAATGGAGCAATATTTGTAAAGAAAAAGATCAGAGGGATGTATACAAAGTAGAAAGAAATGATATTATACAATATAAATCTGTGTAAAAAAGAATGTTTATATTATAGTATAATGAGAACGTTGGGAAGGATTGTGTTGATGAACACTTTTACTGTGTAAATAATTTTGTCTTGTCTTTTCTTTGCCTCTTTTGATTTCTTTACTTCTTATCTTTGTTATTTCTTTATTTTTTCTTCTTTTCCCCCCTTTTCGTTATTCCTTTAGAAATTTTCTATTTACTTTTCTTTTCCTTCATATGTAAAGAGATAGTATATAATGTTTGTATAGATATGTAAATTTTAAATCAATAAAGAATAATTCATTAAAAAAAGAGACAAGGTCAAGGGCTCCATTGTCCAACTGCTCCAACTGCCAAGACATAATGTCACTCAACATGCACGCAAAATCTACCCTTCTTCAACTTAAGCTCATCAATTCTGGCCCTACTCTCCAGGGGCAACAGAGAAAAAGCCTTAGAAGCAAAAGTGTGAAGTGAATGGTCACATCCACTGTATCTCAGTACAGGCCCCATTAGCTAAAAGAGCCCCCTTTCCTGTGGGAATGGCTTTTTGGAGAGAGTTCCCACTGCTTGCATACTAGAGAGCCAGTAAGGTGTAGCGCTTAGAGTGTTGGATTGGGAAACCTGGGAAACCATGGTTCAAATCTGATGGAGTATTTTGGGCATCAAGGAGTTAACACTATGTGCTGAGTAGAAATGATGACTCAGGACTCAGCTACATTAGTAAAGAAACAGTGATTTGAATGCAGTTATAAACATGCAACACTAGGTGGTGCCAGAGAACAGGAAATTATAAAACACGATTTTCCATAGGGATTTTTTCCTTTTGTTATAACGATCTAATTTCTGACTTATTTATAGTGTCCCCCCCAATGTGTAGATCCACCCTCAGTAACATATAATGAGTCAGCATCACAAGACATGGGGTGTTGCCCAATTGGTCTATAGCCAGCTAGTGCAAAGAAACATGGTTGACGTCCCCACATGAGTTGCTTCTCCTTTGTAGGTAATCCCACCTCTGTATGCTGATCCCTGGATATAGGAAGACTGCTTTATGATGATGCGAGAGTGCAGGTGGTAATAAGGCCCAACTTAAAATACAGCTTGACTCCTGAGGGCTTCATGTGGGGCTTCCGTAAAGGTAAAGGGAGTAGACGTAACATCAGGAAGAACCTTCTGATGGTAAGAGCTGCTTGACTGTGGAACGGACTCCCCCAGAAGGTGGTGGACTCTGCTTTCGTGAAGGTTTAAAAGCAGAGGTCATGGGTGCTTTAGCTGACAATCCTGCATTGCACAGGGTTGGACTAGATGACCCTCTGGTCCCTTCCAACTCCATCTGTTGGATGTGCTTTCGGTGTGGATCTTCTCTATACTTCACATGCTCTCATTATGTAGCTAACATTTTAAATCAGAAATGAGGGTTTAAGGGGGGGGGGGAACCAAGAGATCGAGTGTCTGTGGGATTAGTCTGTATGCTTGGTTTAAGCCATCTGGTTTAGTCTATTTTATTTTTAAATGGCAAAGCTGTATGTTCTATCTGAATTGAAAACCTAAGCCATTTCCTTCCACCGCAGTGACCTTTCGAGTCATTATCCTTTGGGCAAACTGATAATGAAAAAGGGGGGTGGGAAAGCCGTGGAGAGCTGCCCCCATGATACTTTGTTGTTGGTGGTGGTTGTTCTTGTTGTGTAACCATTTGCAAACTTGCTAGGAACTCAAGGCAGGTTTCATTGATCATTCTCTCTCTCTCCCCCCCCCCCCCGTTCCCTTTCTCTTAATGGATGTTTGGAAAGTCGCAAACTATTTCAATGTAAGCTCCAAGAGCAAATGCAGGAAACTGATAATTACCTTCTTCCTTAGGGAAAATAGAGAAAAAAGACTTAGGGCATAGCAATATCTTGGACTTAAATTGGTTTAAAAGCTGTTCCATTTCTCTGAGGAACCCCCAGGTAGCTGAGATCTGTGTTGTAAGGCAACTCCATGCCTTGGGACTGAATGGTGGATGTAGGTCTCTGTATTTGACAGAGCCTCCTGCCAACCTAGCAGTTCGAAAGCACCTCCGGGTGCAAGTAGATAAATAGGGACCGCTTACCCGCGGGAAGGTAAACGGCGTTTCCGTGTGCTGCTCTGGCTCGCCAGAGCAGCGATGTCACGCTGGCCACATGACCCGGAAGTGTCTCCAGACAGCGCTGGCCCCTGGCCTCTTAAGTGAGATGGGCGCACAACCCCAGAGTCTGTCAAGACTGGCCCGTACGGGCAGGGGTACCTTTACCTTTACCTTACCTGGCAAATGCCCTTCAGCATCCATAGGTGGGTAGCGGCAGCAGCAGCAGCAGCAGCCCACTCCCATCCATGGAACTGGCGGAAATGACGGGCAGAATCCGAGACGAGGGAGAAGAGTCGATGGAGGAAGATTGGAAGACATTTAAAGACTATTTACAGAAACATTGTAAAATTAATAACTTTTAGAAGGATGTTGGAATGATATCATATGACTTTAGCAGGAATGATATAAAGGATTTGGGAATAACTGACTGTTAATTGGTGAAAGGAGGAAAAGTCAAGTTACATTATATTAAGATAAATGACAGGACTAAAATTTTAAAAGAGGGAAAGGATTTGCTGAAATGAATAATTGATTTAGAATACAAAAAAGGGAGGTGTGAGGAGGTCAAGGAAATAAGCTAATGAAAGATAAGTAATGAGAAAAAACAAAATAAAAAAATTCCTTCCAGTAGCACCTTAAAGACCAACTAAGTTAGTTCTAAGTTAGTTTCGTGCATGCACACGAAAGCTCATACCTAGAACTAACTTAGTTGGTCTTTAAGGTGCTACTGGAAGGAATTTTTTTATTTTGTTTTGACTATGGCAGACCAACACGGCTACCTATCTGTAACTGGAAGTAAGGAGAAGATTTGTGGATTTTTCTTTGTTTTTCATTTTTGTTTAATGGATTTTATTTTTCTGTTTTTTCATATTGTGATGTGTTGTTTTGTTTTTGTTTAATGTGGTATTTTTACTTTTTCTTTCTGTAGCCTTTAAAATTTTAATAAATATTATTTTTTTAAAAAAAGCAGCACACTCCCATCCATGCTTGGTTAAAAACACAGGAAATGAAGGCACATTAGCTCTCTCAGTGGCCAACTAGATGATGATGATGATGATGATGATAATAATAATAATTTTTATTTATACCCCGCCCTCCCCAGCCAAGACCGGGCTCAGGGCGGCTAACCACCAATAATAAAAACAAGTTGTTTAAAATATAACTTAAAAAACAAGATTAAAATACAACATTAAAACTAAACTGCAGCCTCATCACAGGAGGAGAAAGGAAAAAAGAAAGAAAGAGGGGGAGGGAATCAAATTGATTCCAAGCCAAAGGCCAGGTGGAACAACTCTGTCTTACAGGCCCTGCGGAAAGAAATCGGATACTGCAGGGCCCTGGTCTCTCATGAGGCAGAGAGTTCCACCAGGCCAGAGCCAGTGTTGAAAAGGCCCTGGCTCTGGGTGAGGCTAATCTGACTTCCTTAGGTCCTGGGACCTCTAGGGTGTTGCTATTTATGGACCTTAAGGTCCTCTGTGGGGCATACCAGGAGAGGCGGTCCCATAGGTACAAGGGTCCTAGGCCATGAAGGGCTTTAAAGGTCAAAACAAGACCTTAAATCTGACCCTGTACTTCACTGGGAGCCAGTACAGCTGGCAAAGCACTGGGTGAATATGCTCCCATGACAGAGACCCTGTGAGGAGCCTCGCTGCTGCATTCTGCACCAGTTGGAGTTTCTGGGACAGCTTCAAGGGCAGCCCCGTGTAGAGTGAATTACAGTAGTCAAGCCTGGAGGTGACCGTTGCATGGATCACTGTGGCCAGGTCGAGGCGGGAAAGGTAAGGGACCAACATGCCCATGAGAAGCAGAACCTGAGCACAACAACCCTCTTCGCACTTTTGATTCCCACTTCCTAGCAACTAGCATTCAGCTGCATACTGCCTGACAGTGGTAGAACATACCCATCATCAGGGCCTTCTTAAGCATATCCAGCGCCGTGGTGCAGAGATCCCTCTGGTGCCCCCCCCAGCAACTCCAAAACAAGGGAGGGGATGGAAGAAAATGTCCTCTGCCTCCCCCACCGCCCCATTCCCCGGCATGGTGGCGGCGATCAGGAAAACATGCTGGCGGACATGCTCTCCAGCGTTGGGGTGCCTGAGAAGGCAGCCTGGGAAGGCTGTGCACCGCCTTTCACCAGGAAGCAGGAGGAGGACAACGGCCGGGAGCAGCTTCCATCCTAAGCCTCTGCAGGGATTGCTCTCCTCCTGTGGAGCCTTGGGAAGGAAGCTGCATGCCCGCCAGACATATAGTTGGCGGGGTGCAGCTGGTAGGCGTACAGGGAAAGGGGAGGCTGCCAGCAAAGCCACTTGCTAGGGCGCCCCTGAGAGGCCGGCGCCCTGGCGCAACGAACCACTAACGCTTATGGGAAAGACGGCTCTGCCCATCGTGCCTGGCTGCCATTGATCAACTTGTTGTTGTTGTTGTTTAGTCGTCTCCGACTCTTTGTGACCCCATGGACCAGAGCACGCCAGGCACTCCTGTCTTCCACTGCCTCCCGCAGTTTGGTCAACTTACCCGCCATGAATGGAGCGGAAGCCTCCGTTTTCACTGACCATCATGTAGCATTATTCCAGGCCATTGTGGTGCTAATTGCAGTGCCAGGTAGTGAGTGCTCAAGGCAGGTGCCGGTGGTAAGTCATGCTGGGGCACTGAAGGACCAGCAGTTGCCTGTAGCCAATATGTGCTGAGGCCTCTACCAAACCCAGACAATTTCAGTAACCGCCTGCGCCTCCCATGAGTGGCTGTCAGGGCTGGGCAGAGGAGGAATGGGGGAGGCTGCCTCCTTAGTCTGACCCTTCCAGGGAGAAGGAAGAGGGAGACAGTTTAGATTTACAACAGGGGTTTGCGGGAGGTCGCAGCTCAGAGGCAGATGAGGGGAAAAGTTGGGAAATAATGGGAGAGGAGGAGGAAGCATCAGAGGGGCAACAGCTGACTGACACAGTGTCTTTAGAAAGCATTCCAGATTTGTTAAAAAACCTGTAGCATTTTTGTTAGGGATTGTAGGGAAATATCTGCCAAAAAAGCTGAAAAACATCTTCATGTATGCGACAATGGCTGCGAGAGTTCTAATAGCACAAGGATGGAAGACTGAAGAAACTCCAACTAAAGAATCACGGCAAGAAAAATTGATGGACTATGCAGAACTGGCAAAACTGACATATAAGCTACGGGACAAGGATAACTGTGACTTTAAAGATGAATGGGAACCCTTTACAAAGTATTTGAAGAGGCAACAAAGCGAACTGGACTCCTTGGCTGACTTTGAATAAACATTCACAATTTTTTTATTGATAATAGTCAGTTAAATAGTTTAAGGATCTGTGTAACATGCAGAAATCAGCATTCTTAGAGAAATCAAAGACTGGAACTGAGGGAAGCTGGGGGTGGGGGTGGGTGGGTTTTGTGGGGGAGGGAGGAAAAATGGGGAAAAAAATAAGGATATGTTTTGGATAATATGTTTTGTTTTAATTTTGAATAAAAATTTAAAAAATAATAATAGAAAGAATTCCAGATCCCTCTCCAGGAACCCGGCAAGTCTTGAAAGTAGGAGAGCAAAGAGCTCAAAGACAGAGGGCACATAGTAGCACCCATAGAAGTGACAAATGTGGAAGTGGGAGAGATTCACTTGGGACAGCGCCATTATCCAAGAGGCTGGGTTCTATAGCCTCTTTCTGTAAAGACTGAAATAAAAAAGGATGGTAAGAAACCTCCCTTGTCTTTATACTTTCCTGGCAATCAGCCGGGAGTTGCTGACAGCATCCTGACAACGGCACTCCATTCCTTTTTGGGGCTAGCTAGACTCCCTGCATTTGTTAATGTTATGGCCCTGGACCAGGAGTCATAGAATTGAGGAGTTGAAAGGGACACCGAGCATCATCTAGTCCAACTAGATGGCCCAATGCAACAGGGCTCTCATTTGGCAGAGGTGCTTCTCCGCCTGCACTCTGTAGTGACACAGTCTACATGACCTACCCCATGTGGACCCACTGGTTGTGTGGCTTGGCTCTAAGTATATCAGATATCTGGGACACAGGTGGCGCTGTGGTCTAAATCACTGAGCCTCTTGGGCTTGCCGATGGTAAGGTCGGCACTTCGAATCCACGCAACGGGGTGAGCTCCCGTTGCTTTGACCCAGCTCCTGCCAACCTAGCAGTTTGAAAGCATACAAGTATGAACAGATAAACAGATACCACTGTGGTGGGAAGGTAAACGGCGTTTCCATACGTTCTGGCACTTGTCATGGTCCTCTGTGTGCCAGAAGTGGTTTAGTCCATAGCTGTCAACTTACAGATTTGAAAATAAGGGACCAGCAGCCAAAATAAGGGACCTGCAGCCTCACCTGTTCCAGGCACTCCAGTCTTCCTGTCCTCCTGCAGTCTGGTCAAACTCATGCTGGTAGCTTTGAGAACACTGTCCAACCAACTTTGTAACCAGAAGTTCAACTGAATAGAATCTAAATCACATGCACCACAAGGCCTATGCAGCCTCAACTTAAGATGGCTCCCCGGCCTGGCTTTGCACTGCAAAGTTTGCAGCAGCACATGCAACAAAATGGCATCCAGCATTCAAAAAACCCCTCAGCTTGCATTAACTAGCCACACACAAGGCATGCAAGCTCTACCCCCCCAGTCGTTCTTAGACTTCTTATTGGGTGAGCAACACAGTCAAGCAACACAGTTGGAGACTCCCTCCTCCCTGGCCGGCAGGGAGGGAGGGAGAGGAGCTGCTTCCTTTGAAATTTAAGGGACATCATTTAAGGGACATTTAAGGGACATCCCTCAATAAGGGACAGCAGCGGGACATGGCGCTGAAATAAGGGACTGTCCCTTCAAATAAGGGACACTTGACAGCTATGGTTTAGTCATGCTGGCCACGTGACCCAGAAATCTGCCTGCAGACAGACGCTGGCTCCCTCGGCCCGAAAGCAGAGATGAGTGTTGCCTGCCAAAGTTGAATTCAACTGGACTTAACTGTCCAGGGGTCTCCTACCTTTACCTTTATACCAGGTGTTGCTGGGTTGTGAAAGGTTGTGTGTGAAAAACCAGCCATTGTCTACATTTCTTATTCTTTTTTCTGCAACATTTCAGTTCAGCTGAAATAAGAAAAGGAGAAAAATCGAGAGAACCTTTGTTGCCCCCCTCCCAAAGTCTTTCTTTACAGTGACAATCAAAGTGGGAGAAGGGACACGTTTTATTAACTGAGCTAATGAAGCATCTCTTTCTGCTAACGTTGCCTAACTTCCCTAGGAGCTCATGTGCTTTTCGCTCAATTTCCGTCTGTTTCTGAACCATCTCGGCAATTCATGAGATTCCTCTCCTCACTTGTGGATAATTTTCTACACTGTCGTCTTTAAGCTCTGCTGGAACCGCAGACTCGCTGGAGCACGGAGGGACTTGGCAATATACAAACCCACCAAGATTTCTTTCTTACAGGTGTTAGCCTACCTTGTGGTAATTCGCACCCATGCAGGGCTCCCTGAGCACAAATTCACATATGCAAATTCATATGCACATCAGGTCAGTTGCAAAGCATTTGTGTGCATGGTCTTTGCTGCTTCCTTTAAAACACATGGAAGCATGGACTGGGGAAAAGGTGGAAAAACAGTTGTGTCCTGTTCATATTTAGTTTATGGCATCCTTGATAGCAAAAGACTAGAGCAAACATAAGCACTTCAATATATATCAAACAAAGAAGTGACAAATAATGCACAGTGACAGCTACAGATGGGCAAATTTGTCAATTTTAGTTTTTCTCGGTTTTCATTTTTGAAAATTCATCAGAATATTACTGCAAATTTATTCTAACTCACACTGTATACAATTTCCCCCAATGTACAGATATTTGCAAAACAATTCCCACTAGTATAATGTGTTTTTGTATGCTATTTCCAGCAATATATGCATTTTTAGACACACTTTAATATGTTGAATTTTAATGCAACATTGCTCAGTTGGAGAATTTGTGAAATTTAGAGATGGGTGAATTTCAAGAGATGGCTGTGTTTTGTTTCTCTTACTGTTTCCAAGAGTACAAAAAAGGTAAGTTTGCTTTCAAATGCCAACTGAATCAAGGAGAATTAAGAAAATTGAGAGAAATAAGCACAGAAATGCTTATTTTCATGCTTATTTTCAAATTTTCATGCTCAGGTTCATGTTCATTAGGAAGAACTTCCTGACAGTAAGAGCTGTTCGACAGTGGAATTTGCTGCCAAGGAGTGTGGTGGAGTCTCCTTCTTTGGAGGTCTTTAAGCAGAGGCTTGACAACCATATGTCAGGAGTGCTCTGATGGTGTTTCCTGCTTGGCAGGGGGTTGGACTCGATGGCCCTTGTGGTCTCTTCCAACTCTATGATTCTATGATTCTACGATTCATATGGAGAGATGTGGTTCCTGAGATATTGTGGTCCTGAGTCACTTAAGACATGAATACGACAACACTCTCCCCAGTTGTGATTCCCATCAACTAGTATTCAGAGGTAATCTGAAGGGCCACACCTGGTACTAGATGTTATGGTGTGTGGGGAATTTTTGAAGCATTTTGATGCTGTCTTAACAGCAGTGACAACAAGAAGAATGATTTATTTTTATCCAGGTCTTTCAGTAACAACACCCAGTTTCCAGAGACAAACTGTTTGCCTTTATAGGCTCATCTTGTTGGGTCCTCAAACAGATATCTTTCATTCCCTTCTTCCAGCTCATTTTCCCTTTCCTATTGTATTTACAGTAACTTTCTAAGAGTGAGAGTCAGCTAAATTAATTTTCCTCAAGAATAGTTATGATAGGGCTGTATGGCAGGCAGGAAGAGAGAGGAAAATGAGGGGGACTCTCTTACTGTGTTTATTGTTACCTGTCACTATTGATCATTAACTGCTCTCAGCTGAAGTATGACTTCCATTTCCCTTTTCCACCCTGGATTAAGTCACACACATTCTTCTCTGTCAAAACATTTTAAAAAGTTACATAGGCAGCACGTTCAGAGTTTGAAGGCTGCCTCTTTCAGTGTAGGAAGCCATTATGTTTCAAAAAGAACCATACTGTATGTCACTGAATGGGATGTGTGAATTGCTGCATGAGAAATTGGGCTCATCTTATTCAGGGTCTTTTAGAATCATAGAATCGTAAAACTGCAGAGTTGGAAGGGACCACGAGGGACATCTAGTCCAACCCCATGCAATGCAGAAATCTTTGTTGGGATCCACAGAATGCTGCGAGAGATAATAAGTCTGCAGGCTTGAGTTTGCTAGCTGATGCAACTGGCTGATGCAATCAGCCTCCAATACTTTCTATGGAAGTGCTGTGTCAGAATGATTCAGCAGTAATGTGCTGTCAGTTGATTGGCTGCCATCGGTTTGAAAGGGAAACCTGTCCAGCAGTAAAGATGGTGGTATAGAGGCGTGTGGTCAGAGAGAGAGAGAGAGAGAGAGAGTCTTCCTATTTGCCTTAAGGTGCAGCCAGGTACTCTGTTTGACTGTATGAACTGCTCGCGTATTATAGCCTGTAGATATCTGTATATATACAGTGGTACCTCGGGTTAAGTACTTAATTTGTTCTGGAGGTCCGTTCTTAACCTGAAACTGTTCTTAACCAGAAGCACCACTTTAACTAATGGGGCCTCCTGCTGCCGCCATGCCGCCGGAGCACGATTTCTGTTCTCAATCTGAAGCAAAGTTCTTAACCTGAAGCACTATTTCTGGGTTAGCGGAGTCTGTAACCTGAAGCGTATGTAACCTGAAGCATATGTAACCTGAAGCATATGTAACCCAAGGTACCACTGTATATATATATATAGCTCACAATAAATATACTGCACTGAAGAACCTGGAACTCTGAGCATTTCTGCTAAAGCGCCGCGAAGAATTCGTGGCAATCTTTTCCCCAATGTGGTGCTTGAACCCCCCAAACTCTGAGATTTCCCCCACCTCAAGCTGGAACCTTCAAATTTGCCCAGAAATTTTGTGAATGGGGAGGGGAAATGCTTTTGTTCAAGAGGTGACCCTGAAGGTCAAAGTTATATAAATCTTTCCTTTTGGATCCATCTTATGACTGGCCAGCTTCTGAAACACAGGTCAAGTGAGATCTCCTTGGTTGGGGAGCCTTCTATAGCCCCTAGTACAGAGATGGGGGACCTGTGGCCCTCTAAATGTTTACTGGAGCCCAACTCCCATAATCTCTGACCACCAGCCATTCTGTTGGGACTGATGAGAGTCCAACAACATCTGAAGGGTCACAGATTAATAACCACCACCTTTGTACATGTTGGAAACCCAAGGTGCTGCCTTCCCCTAGCGGAGACTCAGGGACAGCCAGGTGGCATTTTTCCATCTCTGCCGTATTAAGCAGTTGGTCCCTTACCTTTCTCGCCCTGATCTGGCCACAGTGATCCATGAGATGGTCACCTCCAGGCTTGATTACTGTAACTCGCTATATGCGGGGCTGCCCTTGAAGCTGACCCAGGAACTCCAGTGGGTGCATAATGCCACTGCGAGGCTCCTTACGGGGTCCTTGCTGCGGGATCAAATTCATCCAGTGCTTTACCAGCTGCACTGGCTCCCGGTGGAGTACAAGGTCAGGTTTAAGGTGCTGGTTTTGACCTTTAAAGCCCTATGCGGCCTAGGACCCACGTACCTACGGGACCGCCTCTCCTGGTATGGCCCCCGCAGAACCTTAAGGTCCACAAATGACAACATTTTGGAGGTCACAGGTCGCAAGGTGGTTAGATTGGTCGCAACCTAGGGCCAGGACCTTTTCAGTACTGGCCCTGACTTGGTGGAACGCTCTGTCACAAGAGACTAGGGCCTTGCGGGACTTGACATCTTTCTGCAGGGCCTGTAAGACAGAGCTGTACCGCCTGGCCTTTGGTTTGGACTCAGTCTGACCCTTATGTTTCCCTCCCCTTATGGTTTTGATGAGGTTGCATTTTAAATTGCATTTTAAATTGCATTTTAACTTGTATTTTAACTTGTTTTTTGCTTTTTCTCTCCCCCCCCCAATTCTATTTTTACTGTAATTTTACTGTTGTAAGCCACCCTTTGATCCCCTAAAGTCCAGCCTTTCTCAACCTGTGGGTCTCCGGATGTTGTTGAACTACAACTCCCATCACCCCTAGCTAGCAAGGCCAGAGCTCAGGGATGATGGGAGTTGTAGTCCAACAACATCTGGGGACCCACAGGTTGAGAACCGCTGTGGCCTAAACCCAGACACATGGGTGTATATGTTTTACAGAATGCTTGGCCTTCCTCTGAGTCTTAGGATTGTTCACAATCATCCCCTTGGCCCTAAGAACAAAAACAGCAGAGAACTGGACAAGTTATCAGGCAAAGTACTCACCTGGCACAACACAAGGCCTCATTTCACCAAGCTCTGCTACTGAGGATTCACTCTTCTTGGACTAATATGGAGATAGGAACTCAGTTGTCCTCCAGAATTTGGCAATACAGTTCTTGGCCCAAAAGAATGTGGCAAATTAAAGACATTGTCTGGGTTGAATATTATGAAAGTGATATACAGGTGGTACATGACACCAGTCAAGCTTGCAAAAATATATCATTTGCCCGATAATAAGTGTTGGAAATGTAGAGAAAATGAAGGTACATTCTTTCACCTTTGGTGGACGTGCCCAAGGATTAAGGCTTTCTGGGAGATGATCTATAATGAATTGAAAAAGGTATTTAAATATACCTTCTTGAAGAAACCAGAGGCCTTTCTCCTGGGCATGGTCGGCCAATTGGTGCCAAAGAAGGATAGAACTTTCTTTATGTACGCCACAACAGCAGCAAGAATACTCATCGCAAAGTATTGGAAGACACAAGATCTACCCACCTTGGAAGAATGGCAGATGAAAGTGATAGACTATATGGAACTGGCGGAAATGACTGGCAGAATCCGAGACCAGGGAGAAGAGTTGGTGGAAGAAGATTGGAAGAAATTTAAAGACAATTTGCAGAAACACTGTAAAATTAATGAAAGTTAAAATGATGTTGGATTGAAATGAAACGGTTTTAGTAACAAGGTTAAAAAGAATATGTAAAAATGGATTGATAATCAGATGAAAATACGAAGTTATAATATGTTAATATTTAGAGGTAGGATAAAAATAAAGAGGGAAAGGATTTGCTGAACTAACCATGTGAACTGGAATACAGAAAAGGGAGGTGCGAGGAGGTCAGGGAAATAAGTAAATGAAATATAAGATATGAAAAGATGAATTTGTTTTTAACTGTTTTTCTATTTTCCATGTATTTTGTATTTTTCCTTTGTATTTTTGTGTCTTTTTTACTTTTTACTTTTTATATTTGCTTTTTTCTTGTTCTGTAATTTTTTTATTTTGTTTGTAAAATTTGAATAAATATCATTTTTAAAAAAAGAATAAAGACATTGTCTGGGTTGAAATGTGTACACAAATGCTTGTTTTAAGGCAAGGGCAGCAGGTAAGTCATGGATCAACTGCTTTGCGTGTAGAAGATTCCAGGTTCAATTTCTGGCATTGGGCCTGGAGTGTCCCCAATATGACATCCTTGAGAGATGCTGTTAGGGAAAGTAGACAACTCTGATCTTGAACTAGATGGACCAATGTTCTGACTGAATATAAGGCAGCTTCCTGTATCTCTATGTTTGTGGGGAAAATGTGTGCAAAAATAAAGCAGTGTTTGTGTGTTTAAATGCAGATTGATGCAGAAACAGGAGGGAATAGACATATGAACAAACGCCATGCAAAAGTGGCATAGACCAGAAACAGACAAATCCATCCATCCCTAACTGTCCCTTGACCTCTTTTTGATACAGGGGAAGTTAGGAAGAAATAAAAATGTGCTTTGATGCTGGATTCCACTCTGCACAGTTGGGACTATGCCAACTGAGCCATTAATTCAGTGTTGCAAGGTTAGTGTTATTAGCTAAAGGAATATGAAACACCTTTCTGACTGAATTAGTATATGCAGAGCTAAGCTCTTCGCAAATGGAATTTGCTTAGATATGCACACGTGTCGGAACACCAAGGAGCTAATGTGGCAACAGCCTTTTGGAAATAGTCAAAATAAATAAGTAAGTGGAGTAAAACGATGCCGTGGAAATCCTCCAAGACTCTGTATGGGAATCAAAAGGAGAAAGAATGGGAGCTCTAGCAGTGTAGTGAAATATATTCATTTATACATACATGCAGAAAGGCGAAAAGATCAATCATGGACACATTAAAGTAAATAGTGTTGTAAGGTTTCTGACTTGACGGGAGGAATAAGTGGGGAACTTGCAAACTTTAAGAACGGTTAATGGCAGGCTGTTGAAATTTATGGTAAAATAGATATTATGGGAACGGCATTCATTGAGAAAGAGAACCGTAAATTTAAGATAAGCACGTATAGGTTCCAAGGAGACCATGAAGAAATGGGAGATTTAGGATCAAAGAGCAGTTAAGAGGATGCAATAAAAGAATGGGAGTGCAGAAAACAGACTCATGTAGGAATTTAAGAAGGTGGTAAAGAGGCTTCACTCACAAGCTCACATGAAAAAGCCTACAGCTTGATCCAGAATCAGATGATCTCAGGGAACCTTGTGTGAGATACCTGCAGCCAGAAGCATCTTGCCAGGTGGGGCAGATCTGCTATGCTAGGTTCCCGGCACTGTTGCTTGCCAGGAGTGATGGGGAACTGGTGATGAGGCAGAGAGGTTGGTATGGAGCAAACTCAGCAGCAAGATTGGCTCCGTGGTGCATTTGCACCTAGCTGACCTCCCTGCTGCCCCTCCTTCTTTCTCTCCCAGTAAGAAATAGCTACCCACTATTTGCCAGGAGGACACGGGTGGCGCTGTGGGTTAAACCACAGAGCCTAGGACTTGCCAATCAGAAGGTCGGCGGTCCGAATCCCCATGACTGGGTGAGCTCCCGTTGCTCGGTCCCTGCTCCTGCCAACCTAGCAGTTCAAAAGCACGTCAAAGTGCAAGTAGATAAATAGGTACTGTTCCAGCGGGAAGGTAAACGGTGTTTCCGTGCGCTGCTCTGGTTCGCCTGAAGTGGCTTAGTCATGCTGGCCACATAACCCGGAAGCTGTACGCCAGCTCCCTCGGCCAATAAAGCAAGATGAGCGCCGCAACTCCAGAGTCGGCCACGACTGGACCTAAGGGTCAGGGGTCCCTTTACCTTTATTTGCCAGGAAGCAAGAGTAGGAGCTCCACCCCACCCAATAAACTACTTCTGGCTGTAACAACGCCTGACGAGTCCCTACTTTGTTTCTCTGTTTTAATTTTTTCCAACAGGAAATGCATTCTGGATGTTGAATATAGAGAGGGGAGGCTTGCTGGTTTTCCTTTTTCATTTGATGGACTGCCTAGTGCAAGATGGAGGAGGACCATAGCTCCACGGGAGACCTATACATACTGCCAAAAAAGCTGTTGTACTTTTGCAGGGGACAAATGGCCTTGCAAAAATGTGTGTTCATGTAGATTGTTTGACCCTCTGCTATAAATGCTGAGTCAGTTGGAGAAAGAGTTTGACAACGTGGCTTCCTACATTTCATGATTTTACTGGTGTGGCATTGGCTTGGTTCAAGACATGCATGCTGATCAGTTGACTGCAATCTCCAGTGCTGAAGTGTTTGTGTAAACCTGTCATTACAGATATACAATGCAACAGATGGAACTTCCGCATTCCAACTGAGTCAGATCGCACAATTAGCATCTAACAGCCAAGTGTTCAGTAAGCAACAACAACAACAACAAAAAAGGTAAACGTAAAGGACCCCTAACAGTTAAGTCTAGTCGCAGATGACTCGGGTTGCGGCACTCATCTCGCTTTACAGGCTGAGGGAGCCAGTGTTTTTCCGCAGTTTTTCTGTGTCATGTGGCCAGCATGACTAAGCTGCTTCTGGCACAATGGAACACCGAAACCAGAGCAGTGCATGAAAACACCACTTGCCTTCCTGCCGGAGCAGTACCTATTTATCTACTTGCACTTTTTGAGGTGCTTTCGAACTTCTAGGTTGGCAGGAGCAGGGACCGAGCAAAAGGAGCTCACCCCATCGCGGGGATTTGAACCGCTGACCTTCTGATCAGCAAGCCCAAGAGGCACAGTGGTTTAGACCACAGCGCCACCCGCATCACAAGCAACAAAAGGAAAGAGGAATTGTGCATGTTTCTGAACTAGCTCTTATCATTGCCACTTGGTTGCATTGCTACCACTGCACCCCCTCTCCATCTCACAGGTTTCCAGGGACAGTTTGCACAATGAAGGTGTGCATGAGTTGAGGTAACATTTTGGGGTGTGGGTTTCCTGCACGGATGCAAGCAGAAATGGCTCGATGGGCAGGGTGCAGCCACGATATGCTAGCTTCCCAGCAGGTAGGTTGCTGTTGCTTTCTTGGGGGGTTGGGGAGGCAGCAGGGCAGTCACTGTGGTGCAAATGACTGCTTGGTGCTCCTGCAGGTGCATTTGCACTGCACCCACCTCCCTGCTCCCTCACCCTATTCCAGTAAGCAACACTGCAACAGTGATCCACCTGCCAATAAATTATCATAGCAGCTCCACACCAAACCACTTCTGGATGCAAGACAGCGATTCATGCAATGATTATTCCACTGAATACAACTCTTGCTTTGCATCGTAGCCCATACAAGGAGGCTGTTAAAACAGCTGTTCTTACACTTTGTTTTCTCAGTTGAACACTGAACTAATGTCTTAGATCAGGCACCCCCAAACTCGGCCCTCCAGCTGTTTGGGGACTACAGCTCCCATGATCCCTAGCTAACAGGACCAGTAGTCAGGGATGATGGGAATTGTAGTTCCAAAACAGCTGGAGGGCCGAGTTTGGGGATGCCTGTCTTAGAGCTTATGGCTACAGTCCTATATGTACTTACCTGGAAGTAAACTCCATTTAATTCAGTGGGCCTTACTTCCTTGCAGGCACACATAGGGTAGTACTGCCAGTCGATTTCTAGTCCTGTGAGGAGAGCCTGTATTTTAGTTCCGCAGTGGTCAGAGGGATCCATAAAACAACAACAGCCGCCAAACCCCACACCATAATAAATAGCAGTCGGGAGGGATATGTTACTGAGATGATGTTCTGCTATAAAACATTTAATGTTCACTGGCATCAATATCTATTACAAAGTCAACTGCATTGATATTGCATTAAAGAAGAGTGAATTTTTTTGTAAAGCTTGAGATAATTAGTGAGCCCAAGCCAGGGCATGGCAGAAATATATCGACAATAGATAGCTCAATTGAAGAACATGACAGGTCCCAAAGAGCTAACCCCAAAACCATCATTCAAAATAGGCAGGTTGTTCAATAGGCAAGTTATTCAGTTCAGTTTCTCACATTTTTGCATCTCTTTGCAGCTTTTTTTTTTTAAAAAAAGACCGTTTGAATTTTTGTATGCATTTCTCCTAATAATAATGCTTTTTGCATGCATACAATTTTACAGACATTTTTTCAAGCGTCTTTCCCTCCTAATATAATTCATTTTGCGTGCTGTTTTCACCAATTTGTGCATTTTTATTATGCGCTTTCCCTCCAATATACACATGTTTGCACCCTTGTGTTTGTTGGAGAACTGCTTCCCCAAATTTGGAGTAGAACACGCATCCATAATATAAGCCAACACTTGTGATGTAAGAGAGAGAAGGTATCAGAGACCACCAACCCCACTTGCTATAGCAGCCATCCAAGACAATGGTGGGCATCACTTGGAAACGCAGCTCAATAATGGCATTTCTTCAGGAAACCAGCAAGAGTTTGGTCAGATAACTAGCTCTGAAATGCTCTGTTCTTGGGAGCAGATAAAGGTAAAGGTAAAGGTACCCCTGCCCGTACGGGCCAGTCTTGACAGACTCTGGGGTTGTGCGCCCATCTCACTCAAGAGGCCAGGGGCCAGCGCTGTCCGGAGACACTTCCGGGTCACGTGGCCAGCGTGACATCGCTGCTCTGGCGAGCCAGAGCCGCACACGGAAACGCCGTTTACCTTCCCGCTGGTAAGCGGTCCCTATTTATCTACTTGCACCCGGAGGTGCTTTCGAACTGCTAGGTTGGCAGGCGCTGGGACCGAGCAGCGGGAGTGCACCCCGCCGCAGGGATTTGAACCGCCGACCTTTCGATCGGCAAGTCCTAGGCGCTGAGGCTTTAACCCACAGCGCCACCTGCGTCCCTTGGGAGCAGATACCAAGGGGGAAATTGGGTATTTCAAAGTAGTTGCAGTTGGATAGAATCCAAAAGAGTCCATCTCTTAGTTGGCACTTATTCAAGGTCAATGTAGAGCTTACTGAGGTTGATGGGGCAAAAGTCTGACTCAGTGTAAGGCAACCTTTATGTTCCTGTGTCTTGAAATGTCTGTGGACTCTTTAATGAGGGACTGACGTTCCCAGAATAAAGACAGAACCGGCTGTTCTTGGTTTGTCCTGGGGTGTATTTCAGAAAAAGCTGGAAGAAACTTACAAAGAATACAGCCTTTGCTACTAACTTAAACCAAACCAGGGTTTTGCTGCATTATTTGTTCCATGTTAACTGGCCCAGGCTCTTCACCATTATTTCAAAGAGATACCCTTTGATCTATTGCACCAGGTGTGTGTGTGTGTGAAGCATCCCAGCTTTTAATGCACTATTGATAAATCCATATAATTCAATTGCAACCTCTTGATAAATCTTTTTTATAGCTTTTAATGTTGCTGCCTCTCCCCCAGCATTTTATATAGTTTGGTTTTTGTTTGGTATTTTAGCATCGACTGCTTCTGCATTCGATACCTGCAAACCAATGGCCTGGTTGCTAATTTCAAATCACCACGTGAAATTCGCTCTCCTGTGACACCTTTGCTCCCTTGGCTCCTTGATCTACAGTCAGAAAGCAGAATTATGTCAGGAAATTGGGGTTTCCTAATTCCTCGTGGCCTCCAGGGTCAAAAGAATGTTGTTGTTTTTTTAAAAAGGTGATAATTGCATTTGCAAGCAGATGTTGATAAAGGTAGAAATTAAGTATCATCTTCTAAAAACACATGCACAGAGCATCAGCAGCAGCCAAAAGTTATAGTTGTGCTACAGTATGGTAGCCAACATGGTACCCTCCAAGTGTACCATGGGACTTCAACTCCCATCAGCCCCATGCAGCATAGCCAATAGTCAGGGACAATGGGAATTGTAGTCCAACAGCTGCTTGAGGGCACCATATTGGTTGTTCCAGATTTAAATGCATTTGTTTCCACCATCCATACTGGGTAATACAGTTAATGCACATAGCATTAAGGGACGCGGGTAGCGCTGTGGTCTAAACCACAGAGCCTAGGGCTTGCCGATTGGAAGGCCGGTGGTTCAAATCCCCGCAACAGGGTGAGCACCCGTTGTTCAGTCCCTGCTGCTGCCAACCTAGCAGTTTGAAAGAACGTCAAAGTCAAGTAGATCAACAGGTACCGCTCCAATGGGAAAGTAAATGGCGTTTCCATGCGCTGCTCTGGTTCACCAGAAGTGGCTTAGTCATGCTGGCCACATGACCTGGAAGCTGTCTGCGGACAAACACTGGCTCCCTCGGCCAGTAAAGTGAGATGAGCATGCAACCCCAGAGTCATCTGCGACTGGACCCCTTTACCTTAAGGTAAAGGTAAAGGTACCCCTGCCCGTACGGGCCAGTCTTGACAGACTATGGGGTTGTGCGCCCATCTCACTCAAGAGGCTGGGGGCCAGTGCTGTCCGCAGACACTTCCGGGTCACGTGGCCAGCGTGACAAAGCTGCATCTGGCGAGCCAGTGCAGCACACCAAACGCCGTTTACCTTCCCGCTGGTAAGCGGTCCCTATTTATCTACTTGCACCTGGAGGTGCTTTCGAACTGCTAGGTTGGCAGGTGCTGGGAACGAGCAGCGGGAGCGCACCCCGACGCAGGGATTCGAACCGCCGACCTTTCAATCGGCAAGCCCTAGGCGCTGAGGCTTTTACCCACAGCGCCACCTGCGTCCCTCCCGCCACCCACGTCCCTCCTTACATAGCATTAAAGGACAATGCAATGCATATTCATAACCTGGGGCCAAATATGATGTTGCCCTCCAGTTGTTTTGTGCAATCACTCCTGGCCATTGGCCACTGTGGCTGGGGTTTATGGAGTCCAACAATATCCAAAGGGCATCTGGTTGGGGGAGGATGGTCTAGTGCAAAAGGCACATGAGTTGGCTGCATTTATGTGCCCTTACCTTACCTCCTGGCAAATAGAAGGGGAAGAAATGGAGAAAGTGAGAGATTATGCATTCTTGGGCTCCATGATCACTGCAGATGGTGACAGCAGCCACAAAATTAAAAGACGCCTGCTTCTTGGGAGAAAAGCAATGACAAACCTAGACAGCATCTTAAAAAGCAGAGACATCACCTTGCTAACAAAGGTCCATATAGTTAAAGCTATGGTTTTCCCAGTAGTGATGTATGGAAGTGAGAGCTGGACCATAAAGAAGGCTGATCGCCGAAGAATTGATGCTTTTGAATTATGGTGCTGGAGGAGACTCTTGAAAGTCCCATGGACTGCAAGAAGATCAAGCCTATCCATTCTGAAGGAAATCAGCCCTCAGTGCTCACTGGAAGGACAGATCCTGAAGCTGAGACTCCAATACTTTGGCCACCTCATGAGAAGAGAAGACTCCCTGGAAAAGACCCTGATGTTGGGAAAGGTGGAGGGCACAAGGAGAAGGGGACGACAGAGGGCGAGATGGTTGGACAGTGTTCTCGAAGCTACCAGCATGAGTTTGACCAAACTGCGGGAGGTAGTGGAAGACAGGAGTGCCTGGCGTGCTCTGGTCCATGGGGTCCCGAAGAGTCGGACATGACTAAACGACTAAACAACAACAACCCCACCCTGGGGTCTGCTTGTGGGAATCCTTATGGAAGAGAAGGCTCTCCGTGGTTACTTGCTCTGCCTCCACGGTTGCTGGCAGTAATGCTTCTGAAAACCAGTTGTTGGGGATCACAGGTGGGGAGAAAGTTGCTGCATGCTTGCATGCTTCCCACTGGGGCATCTGGTTGGCTACTGCGAGAACAGGATGCTGGAATAGATGGACCATTGGCTTGATCCAGCAAGCTCTTCTTATATTCTTATGGATCAGGAAACTCAGAGTTCACTGGGGTAGGCATAGTTGGTTAGTAATGGCTAGTGCTGTTGTTGGGGATCGGACAGGAAACAGGCTTACAGGTCAGTATTAGACACATTTTCTCAAATTTCTCCGGTTCAAGGCACCATCTTGAAGGGCACCTCCTGCTTGCCTCCCAAAGTGTAAGGTAAAATGGCTTATTACACACAAATCGAGCCCAAGCTCCCAATAGCCAAGGTATTGCTGCACCAGTAGCACTTTTTGCTTCTACCGTAATCCAAGAAGACCAAGCTCTGAGGACACTTCCTAGGCTGCAGTACCAAGCTAGCCTGAGCATTCAGCCAGCTGGTTCCTGCCTGTTTTGGGATGCTCAACTGCTTCTGATCAAATTAGATGGACACTTGTCCCTTATCCCTGCTTCTAGGACTCCTTGGAGCCTCCAGTTACTCAAGAGCTTCGAGACTTGGGCATTCTGATTACAGAGGCAAAAATTAAGACAAATTGCTTGCAGACCTTTAAATTCAAATTATGATACCTCCACAGCCCCTTTAGCACTCAGCAGGTGATGACACAGTGAGATTGGCACTGTACCCCAGGGTGCTGTGACATCAGAGCAAATCAGCCAATGGCAGGGCACTATGGGTCTTCAGGGTCCATTGCTTCAGGGTCCATTGCAAGTCTGAGGCAAGCAGAGGATGAGACGACCCGCTTGCGAGGAGAGAGGTTTTATGGCACCCACAGTCCATTGTATGGATAGACCTTTTGCTAATACTGCATATGAACTTTGATATTTGCAGTAGTGCTACGCATAAAGGCAAGAAAAATAATTCTGCTGAAGAATCATAATGAATCTTTAACAGCTGAGCATTGCTCTGAGACTATCAAATAAAAGGTTATTCTCTCAGTCAGAAAACGGGAACATTCACCATGGCTTCTTTAATTTACATTAGTACTTAAAGTCACAAAAATGTCACAAAAAGAACAAATTCTGCTTATGCTAAGGCAGGATTACAGATTCATCTTGCCTGATCCAGCAGGGGGTAATACAATGTCTCCCCCTTGATTTTCTTCCAGCAGACTTCCCCAACCAAAAAAGCCCCAATAACAACCCCTTTTATTATGGGTTAAGAAATGAAGCTATAACAGTGTACTATAACAACCTCTGATATATGATATCTGTGCAGCCCGTCCCCAAACGTATCCAGGCTAAATTATTCATTTCAGATATTTATAACCCACCCTTGCCTGGGTCACAGGGTGGGAGGACAGCAACAAACATTTTAAAATCTGATGCAACAAAATATAATACCAAGCCAAACTAAGTATAAATCACTGGCAATGGCCAAATCCAAAGGCAGCAGAAATGAATCACAATGCACCCCTCGACCTTTGAAGGGCCTGGACAAAGAGTGATGTCCTCACCTACCTTTGGAAAGGCAGTAATGTTGAAGCATGACACACCTCAGTGGGAAGGCCACTCCCAAAACATGGAGTGACCATAATAAATAGTAATAAATAGTACCGGAATGGGAAGACACACTAAAAAGAAGCATGGACAAGGATTCTCCAAAATGCTTGATGCAAAGGCACCAGGATGTCCCTTATATTTTTATTATAAAAGATTAGTTCTCCCATAGCCAGTTCTCCCAGGCCCTCAAACCATGCACTTTACGTAAAACAAGTTTCCAGTGACACTTAATCAACCTTCTATGAAGAAAGGTTCAAGAACCCAGGTCTTATGAGCATGATGGAGTACCATCTTGTAATTTGGAGCCATTGGTTTGAGTCCTGCCCTCCAGAGCAGGAGAAAAAACAAGCTTGCTCATCTTCCATGTAACAGCCCTTGAGATATTTGAAGATGGCTGCCATATCTCCTCTCAGTCTCCTCTTTTCCAGGCTAAACATACCCAGCTCCTTCAACCGTTCCTCATAAGACTTTGTGGTGTTTTTTTGGGGGGGCGGGAAATAATCATTGAATTTCTATTTTTATTTATAGAGAGGTGACACATTTAAATACATCTGAGAATATGCCCTGCAGAACATATTTTGTGAGGGTTTTTTTTTAAAAAAAATTCTCAGATTGATGTGGAAACAGAATGCAATAATGTGTAAAACCACCTGGATTAGAAATAGACAGATTTCAGAACATACAAATAGCTTGCAGGATCAGACCAGTGTCACTTCAAGTTTACCATCCTGTTCTCACAGTGGCCACCCAAATGCCTATTAGAAGCCAGTTCGTCTAATGTTTTAGACCTACCTAGTTTGGTGGCAGAAAGTGAGGAGGAATTAAAGAACCTTTTATTGAGGGTGAAAGAGGAGAGCGCAAAATATGGTCTGAAGCTCAACATCAAAAAAACGAAGATCATGGCCACTGGTCCCATCACCTCCTGGCAAATAGAAGGGGAAGAAATGGAGGCAGTGAGAGATTTTACTTTCTTGGGCTCCATGATCACTGCAGATGGTGACAGCAGCCACAAAATTAAAAGATGCCTGCTTCTTGGGAGAAAAGCAATGACAAACCTATACAGCATCCTAAAAAATAGAGACATCACCTTGCCAACAAAGGTCCGTATAGTTAATGCTATGGAAGAGAATGCTGGGCCATAAAAAAGACTGATCGCCAAAGAATTGATGCTTTTGAATTATGGTGCTGGAGGAGACTTTTGAGAGTCCCATGGACTGCAAGAAGATCAAACCTATCCATTCTTAAGGAAATCAGCCCTGAGTGCTCACTGGAAGGACAGATCCTGAAGCTGAGGCTCTAATACTTTGGCCACCTCATGAGAAGAGAAGACTCCCTGGAAGAGACCCTGATGTTGGGAAAGATGGAGGGCACAAGGAGAAGGGGACAACAGAGGACAAGATGGTTGGACAGTGTTCTCGAAGCTACCAGCATGAGTTTGACCAAACTGCGGGAGGCAGTGGAAGATAGGAGTGTCTGCCGTGCTCTGGTCCATGGGGTCAAGAAGAGTTGGACACGACTAAATGACTAAACAACAACAGTTTGGTGGCTCTCACTACATCTTGCGAGGGAAAATCCCCATAGTTCACCTCTGTGTTGTGTGAACAACTTTTCACTTTTGTCTGTCCCAAACCTTCCAACATTCAGTTTCCTTGGATGTTCATGAGTTCTAGTGTTATGAGAGAAAATATATTTTCTCTGTCCACTTTCTCTACGTCATGCATATTTTTACACACCTCTGTAATGTTGCTTTTTACTGGTCTTTTCTCCATAAGCTACAAAGCCCCAATTGCTTTGTCCATGCCTGCTGGTGTCTCCAAACGTATCTTGAGCATCTTCAAATTCACTACTTGGCAGGTCATTCTGGTCACTGGTATGGATAGTCCTGACTTTTGCTACGCTCACATCAGAACATTGGCTCATGTATTTGCTTGCTGTTTGAATGGAATGCAAATTCCTCCTCTAGCCCTATTTTTGCACATATCACCTCATCGCCCACCGGCTTAATGAAGTGCAGCTTTCTCTCGCAGGCAATATAGATGCGGTTGCCTGCGAATCTAATTCGACATCCCACACCATGCAAGGTTGATGGCTCTGCCTTTGTTATTCGGCTAGCTGACTCGGCTGTCACATCATGAAAACCCTTCAGTAGCTGCTCACAGAGATTGGAGTCACCCTGAGCCATTGAATAAGAAATCACCCACATAATGCTGCAGAGATACTAATGGCATCAAAGTCTGGGCAGGGAAATTAAACAGCCCATCAGCCTAAGCTATGGAATTGGGATGGGTGGGAAGATAGGATGGGTGGGAAAGGAGGAATCAGCTTGTCTTGGAGAAAGAAAGAAAGAAAGAAAGAAAGAAAGAAAGAAAGAAAGAAAGAAAAACATACTATTTCCAAAATCTGATGTGTTTACTAGCCGAGGGAAATGACATGCAAAATTGATGTCACCTCCTTCAACTCCCCCAAGTGTCTTTGCCTGGTGCTGCTAAACCAAACTTTGCATTTTCAGCACCAACATGCAGGGAAGATTAATGGAGCAAACTGTGGTTTGCTCTGTCATGATGAGAGCCCATTTCAGGGAGCCTCAGGCTTGCAGTGTCATTTGAATTGTAACTGGCGAAGAAACCAGGCTATCAAAACAGTGCAATCCCTGTGGCTGGATGCTCTGATTTGTTAGCTACGGCTTGGGCAAACCACAGTTTCCTGCAGTGGTTCTACATGGGAAACGGTTGTTTGCGATAAATGTGATGCAAAGCTTTAAATCTCTACCCCCTTGCATGCAAGGATTGAATGAAGGGGAAGCGTATGAGCCTGAGGCTTTCTGCTCCACCCTCTCATAATGCTAAATCATTGTTGAGTGTTATGTCTGCATATCCTCATCTCACACAAATACGCTTTCCATGTTTTATTTAATGGTATCCAAGGCTGTTAGGTTGCTGTTGACTTAAGTGGACTATTGAAAATTGTTATCTTACAATGCAACAAAACACAGTTACGTTCCAGCAGGCTAAAACTATGAGCATAAATCAAGATGTCTCTGCAACCTTGGTGCTGAATTGAAATGCAGTTGAGTGGAGCCATTCCCGGGCTGTGAAACCGGGGAGGAGGCATTTCAGCTATTTTGTGGGGCAGGGTTTTTATTTGAGGACGGTGTGTGTGTGCAGCCGTCTGGTGCCATACACCCAGCTCCTATCTGCATGCTAGTTTTCTTGGAATGCCCTGGAATTAGAGGTGGGGGAGAAATTCAGCCCAGTTTGCATTTTAATGCGGATCCACTTTATTTGCACTTCTCAGAACCATGTGCATACCGAAACACAGCTTTCAAAATTTGCCTAGAGTTAAGGTGGGGGCATCCTATCTTGTTGAGCAGTGTGAGAAGTCCTTTTTCGCTGACAAGGTCAAAGGCCATCATCAGGTGAAAGAAGGCAATGTACTAGGGAAACCCAGCCAGATGGGCGGGGTATAAATAAATTATTATTATTATTATTATTATTATTATTATTATTATTATTATTGACGTCTCTGCTCCCAACATTTCTCCTGCAGCTGACACAGTGAAAAAAACATGTTGATTGTTGACCTCTGAACTCAAAAGCCGCATTGTGACTCTGGGTAGACCTTTTCAGCGAGTGACTTTAAATCTGTTGAATAGTACACAGGTGCTCAGCAGGGAGATTGCATGGTACAGTGGTACCTCAGGTTAAGAACTTAATTCTTTCTGGAGGTCCGTTCTTAACCTGAAACTGTTCTTAACCTGAGCCACCACTTTAGCTAATGGGGCCTCCCGCTGCTGCCGCGCCGCCAGAGCATGATTTCTGTTCTCATCCTGAAGCAAAGTTCTTAACCCGAGGTACTATTTCTGGGTTAGCGGAGTCCGTAACCTGAAGCGTATGTAACCCGAGGTACCACTGTAGTTGTTAAAGTTGGCGGTCACCTTTGTTCCAGCAGAGGGTCACATTGCTGGAGTTGTGCATGTCTTGTAGCACGGCTCCTATTCCCCAACACTGCGAGAGAAGGCCATGGAGGTGCATCATGAGAGAGGACTTGAAGTCAAACTTCCCACACTTCTGTTGCAATTCTGTCCTACCTGGGGCTTTCTCACATGCTTGAGAGTCGATGGCATTCTTCTGCTCATCAAGTGAGAGACATCTAGCTCTTCCAAGACAGGCAGAGTCTGGATGCTGTGATTTGCTGTGTCAAAGACCATGTTTTCCCATGAGTACAATTCTCAATAGTGATCTTCCCATTGTGTCATCTGCTTGCTGCAGTCTGTGATTGTCTCTCCATCACAGGTTTTCAATGGTGCAGTGTTTTGACTGTTGGTACCAAGTAGTCAGCAGTTCTCAACCTATGGGTCCCCAGATGTTGTTGGACTACAACTCCCATCATCCCTGAGCTCTGGCCTTGCTAGCTAGGGGTGATGGGAGTTGTAGTTCAACAACATCTGGGGACCCACAGGTTGAGAAAGGCTGGCATAAGTGCTCTCTGTTTCTGATTTGTGCCCTCCCCTTTGGGTTTCTTCAATGGTCCAACCATCTAAAAGTACAGCAACCTCTGTAATGGAATGGCATGGCCTCTCATATTCAACTGCATGCACAGGACGGAGTAGTAAAACCTCCAGAAACATCAACGGCATATTCACTCTTCATTCTTAATGTATGCTATTTGAGTAAGTAATCTGCTGGTCATTTAATCTGGACAAATCCACCTACAACTATAAATCTGGAATAGTTCAAGAGCAGAAATTATTAAAGAGAATATCTAAATTTGATATTAGCCTAGTTTGACTTTACTCTTTGAAATGTTGTGTGAGTGTGTGAGTAGGAGCCTGCAAATCAGAAAAATAATTGGAGGACAAATACAGGATATGCAATAGAAGTTAGGCTAATTTTATTTTCTGAAATGATATATATATGTGTGTGTGTATTTATAACCTTTTTAATGAAATTGTGGTATACAAGTATTTTGATAAAGAAATATCTCTGTGTTGTATCCAATTAAATGATTCTGCATGCGAAATAATTAGAATCATAGAGTTGGAAGAGACCACAAGGGCCATCGAGTCTAACCCCCTGCCAAGCAGGAAACACCATCAGAGCACTCCTGACATATGGTTGTCAAGCCTCTGCTTAAAGACCTCCAAAGAAGGAGACTCCACCACACTCCTGGGCAGCAAATTCCACTGTCGAACAGCTCTTACTGTCAGGAAGTTCTTCCTAATGTTTAGGTGGAATCTTCTTTCTTGTAGTTTGGATCCATTGCTCCGTGTCCGCTTCTCTGGAGCAGCAGAAAGCAACCTTTCTCCCTCCTCTATATGACATCCTTTTATATATTTGAACATGGCTATCATATCACCCCTTAACCTCCTCTTCTCCAGGCTAAACATGCCCAGCTCCTTTAGCCGTTCCTCATAAGGCATCGTTTCCAGGCCTTTGACCGTTTTGGTTGCCCTCCTCTGGACACGTTCCAGTTTGTCAGTGTCCTTCTTGAACTGTGGTGCCCAGAACTGGACACAGTACTCCAGGTGAGGTCTGACCAGAGCAGAATACAGTGGCACTATTACTTCCCTTGATCTAGATGCTATACTCCTATTGATGCAGCCCAGAATTGCATTGGCTTTTTTAGCTGCCGTGTCACACTGTTGGCTCATGTCAAGTTTGTGGTCAACCAAGACTCCTAGATCCTTTTCACATGTACTGCTCTCAAGCCAAGTGTCACCCATCTTGTATTTGTGCCTCTCATTTTTTTTGCCCAAGTGCAATACTTTATATTTCTCCCTGTTAAAGTTCATCTTGTTTGTTTTGGCCCAGTTCTCTAATCTGTCAAGGTCGTTTTGAAGTGTGATCCTGTCCTCTGGGGTGTTAGCCACCCCTCCCAGTTTGGTGTCATCTGCAAATTTGATCAGGATGCCCTTGAGTCCATCATCCAAGTCATTGATAAAGATGTTGAATAAGACCGGGCCCAAGACAGAACCCTGTGGCACCCCACTAGTCACTCTTCTCCAGGATGAAGAGGAACCATTGATGAGCACCCTTTGGGTTCGGTCAGTCAGCCAGTTACAAATCCACTGAGTGGTAGCATAGTCAAGACCGCATTTTACCAGCTTCTTTATAAGAATATCATGGGGCACCTTGTCAAATACCTTGCTGAAATCAAGGTAGGCTACATCCACTGCGTTCCCTTCATCTACCAGGCTTGTAATTCTGTCATAAAACGAGATCAGGTTCGTCTGACATGACTTATTTTTCAGAAATCCATGCTGACTATTGGTGATCACAGCATTCCTTTCTAGGTGCTCACAGACTGTTTGCTTAATGATCTGCTCCAGAATCTTCCCTGGTATTGATGTCAGACTGACTGGGCGGTAATTATTTGGGTCCTCTCTTTCCCCCTTTTTGAAAATAGGGACAACATTTGCCCTCCTCCAATCTGCCGGGACTTCGCCTGTTCTCCAGGAATTCTCAAAGATGACAGCCAGTGGTTCTGAGATCACATCTGCCAGTTCTTTTAATACTCTTGGATGCAGTTCATCTGGCCCTGGAGACTTGAATACATCTAAACTAGTCAAGTATTCTTGTACTATCTCCTTAGTTATTCTGGGCTGTGTTTCCTCTGCTGAATCATTTGCTCCAAATTCTTCTTGTTTCCTTTATCGGAGAAGACTGAGGCAAAGAAGGCATTGAGGAGTTCAGCCCTTTCTGTGTCCCCTGTTTGCATTTCACCATCTTCTCCTCTGAGTGACCCCACTGTTTCTTTGTTCTTCCTTTTGCTACGGACATACCCATAAAAGCCTTTTTTGTTGCTTTTAACCTCTCTAGCAAGCCTGAGTTCATTCTGTGCTTTAGCTTTTCTGACTTTGTGTCTACATGTGCTGGCTATTTGTTTGAATTCCTCTTTGGTGGTTTCCTCCCTTTTCCATTTTTTGTACACATCCTTTTTTAATCTTAACTCAGTTAAAAGTTCCTTAGATAGCCACCCTGGCTTCTTTAGGCACCTTCCATGTTTCCGTCTCATTGGTATTGCCTGAAGTTGTGCTTTTACTATCTCCCTCTTAACAAACTCCCAGCCATCATGAACTCCCTTTCCTTTTAGTATTACTGTCCATGGGATCTCACCCAGCATTTCCCTAAGTTTTATGAAGTCAGCTTTCTTAAAGTCAAGAAATTGAGTGTCCTAGTATGCTTGGCTGCTCCTTTCTGCTGTATAGTAAACTTCAGAAGAGCATGATCACTCGCGCCTAATGATCCTTCCACTTCTACCCCACTAACCAGGTCATCAACATTGGTTAGGACCAGATCTAAAATGGCTGTTCCTCTTGTTGCTTCTCCCACTTTCTGGACAATGAAGTTGTCTGCAAGGCCAGTGAGGAATCTGTTTGACCTTATGCTCTTGGCTGAGTTTGACATCCAACAAATATCTGGGTAATTGAAGTCCCCCATTACTACTATCTCCCTTCCTTTTGCATGCTTGGCCATCTGTTTCAGGAAGGCATCATCTATGTCCTCCGTTTGGCTTGGGGATCTATAGTAAACTCCTACAATGAGGTCACTGTTATTCTTCTCTCCCTTAATTTTGACCCAAATTCTCTCACTTTGGCTTTGTGGTTCTAAATCATGGATCTCTTCACAGGTATACACATCCCTGACATATAACGCCACTCCTCCTCCTTTCTTGTCTGGTCTGTTTCTCTGAAATAGATTGTATCCCTCTATTATTACATTCCAATCATGGGACTTATCCCACCAGGTTTCAGTGATGCCTATTATGTCATATTTAGTTTGCTGTACCAAGAGCTCAAGCTCATCTTGTTTATTTCCCATGCTTTGCGCATTAGTGTACAGACATTGAAGTCCATTAATCATTCCCCCGTGTTCTTATTTAAGGATTTTTTCCTTCCACCACTAGGTCTCTGTGCTGTTTGCTCCATTTGGTCTATGACATTTGGATGATCATCTTCATCATTTGATAGACTCCTACCTTCAGGAGCACTGTCTCCCTCCCCCACATTAGTCAGTTTAAAGCCCTCCTGATGAGGTTTCTGAGATTTTTGGCAAAAACATTCCTCCGAACCGTTGTGAGGTGCAGCCCATCGCTTGCCAGAAGTCCATCTTCAAGAAACTGCAGTCCGTGATCTAAGAATCCAAACCGTTCCTGTTTACACCATTTGCGAAGCCAGCTATTCACTTCCACTATTTTCCCCTCTCTCCCTGGGCCACGTCGTTCAACTGGGAGGACAGATGAGATGACAATTTGTGCATTTAATTGCTTCAATTTCCTGCCCAGAGCCTCGTAGTCTCTTTTGATCTTCTGGAGGCTATTGCTTGCAGTGTCATTGGTTCCCACATGAACCAAGAGGAAGGGGTATTTGTCAGTGGGTTTTATGATTCCTTGCAGTCGTTCAGTTACATCTTGGATCTTAGCCCCGGGGAGACAGCACACCTCCCGAGACATCTTGTCAGGCCCACAGATCACTGCTTCTGTTCCCCTCAGTAGGGAATCCCCTATCACCACTACACACCTCCTCTAATTGCATGAGAGCAATGGAACATCCCCTCCATCTCCTCTCTATGTATCAACTCCACATTTGCTCCAGATTGTTAGGGGATCTCTATGTGACCTGGAAAGAACTGTTAACATCCTGACCCTAATAGCTGCAGAAAAGATCAGAGCACTATTCCTTGTATTTGCTTACAGGGGTTAAGATGTACACCTAATAATTCTGTCTGTCTGTCTGTCTGTCTGTCTGTCTGTCTGTCTGTCTGTCTATCTATCTATCTATCTATCTATCTATCTATCTATCTATCTATCTCTATCTATCTATCTATCTATCTATCTATCTATCTATCTATCTATCTATCATCTATCTATCTATCTATCTATCTATCTATCTATCATCTATCTATCTATCTATCTATCATCTATCTATCTATCTATCTATCTATCTATCTATCTATCTATCTATCATCTTTCGTCTTTCATCAATCTATCATCTTATCACCCAACCAACAGAATGATACTAAAACAACCCATTTTTAGGTGCAAGGCAAAAACATGCATTTTCTCTGGTTTTTGGCTGTTTAAAGTGATCTACGGCCATTTAAACTATGTATGTGGAGGGGTAGTTTTGTTCGTTATTATATTATGCATTTTTGTTTTTTAATGCTGTAAACTGCCTTGTGATTCTCAGATGAAAGGGTGGGATATAAATTTAATGAATAAAAAAAAACAAAAAAAAAGCAGTCCCAGGGACATGCTTGTTTCGCTTGATTTATTATACTGCAACATCTTTTTTCAGATGTAACCTGCCCTGACACCTTATGGTGAAGGATGGGTATTAAATATAATATGTGATGACGATGCTACCCATGCACAATATTTAATTAAATGTCTTACAACTGAGAAAAATAACCAGACGATCCTTGCAGGAAATTCAATTAAGTGTTGTGTTTTTAAAGAAGCTGTAGCCAGATCATCACTGAGCCACAAATCCACACAACCACTTCCTGTCCCTTCTTCAACCTTTGGAGAAAAAGAATGTAGGAATTTCTGAACAACACTGCCCAGACTTTCCTTGGCACAACATTGATTCAATGAAGAGGGCCTCCAGTTTCTGCCCATCTCTCAAAATCTGAAAATGCCAAAGGAGGGGAAATATTTTCAAGCTTGTCACATATTTTTTCCCCCTTCCAGTGGCAGCTGTTGGCAAAGTAATTGGAGTTAGTTGGTCTTCTGGGAGATGAAGCACTCAAGCGGGGGTTTAAGGGGGCAGTGAAGTAGACTCAGAATCTGACATTGTTGCTTTGTTTTCAGTAAACAGAGTCTTCTGTTTTTTTATATGTGCAATTTCCGGGAAGCGATTTGGTGCTCTTTTCTTAGGGTGCTCTAAGGAAAATCAACTTCCTCCAGACGGTTATCTTCTTTACCATTTGGATCCCCCGAGGGACGAATGTGAGCAAACTGCAGCTTCGTCGCTTCCCCCTAAAAAATATGTATGCTGATGTAAGTAGATATAGATATGGCCGAAGGTTTACACCGTGTCTCTTTCCAAGCGTTGTGGGATGGAAACGGCAAGATCTAATTAGGATTGCTGTACTTGGTTTCGGTAGCACAAGTAGGAAAATGTACACTGCAGTCTTATACATGTCTATCTGCTCAGGCAATTGAGTAAAGGATTATGGCCTTAGATTCTGAATTCAATGGCATTGTGGGAACCCCATTCTTTAGACCAGGGGTTAAGATCATAAGGGACGTGGGGGGCGCTGTGGTCTAAACCACTGAGCCTAGGGCTTGCTGATTGGAAGGTTGGCGGTTTAAATCCCCGTGATGGAGTATGCTCCCGTTGCTCAGTCCCTGCTCCTGCCAACCTAGCAGTTCGAAAGTGCGTCAAGGTGCAAGTAGATAAATAGGTGCGTTTCCGTGCGCTGCTCTGGTTCGCCAGAAGTGGTTTAGTCATGCTGGCCACATGACCCGGAAAACTGTCATCGGACAAACGTCGGCTCCCTCGGCCTGTAGAGAGATGAGTGTTGCAACCCTAGAGTCATTTGTGACTGCACTTAACTATCAGGAGCCCTTTACCCTTTTTTTAAGATCGTAAGATGAGTCAATGGCCCACTTAGTCCAGCATCCTGTTGGGTTGCCCACACCAGCATGCCCTGCATTGGCCCAATCTTTCCATGTGTCAGGAAGCCGTCAAGGAGAACAGGTTGTTTGTAGACCAGAGAAAGAGAGTGAAACACTTGGCTAGCTTACAGCTAGTTTTGTTTGTTGTTTAGTCATTTAGTCGTGTCTGACTCTTTGTGACCCCATGGACCAAAGCACACCAGGCACTCCTGTCTTCCACTGCCTCCTGCAGTTTGGTCAAACTCATGCTGGTAGCTTCGAGAACACTGTCCAGCCTTCTCATTCTCTTTCATCCCCTTCTCCTTGTGCCCTTAATCTTCCCCAACATCAGGGTCTTTTCCAGGGAGTCTTCTCTTCTCATGAGGTGGCCAAAGTATTGGAGTCTCAGCTTCAGGATCTGTCCTTCCAGTGAGCACTCAGGGCTGATTTCCTTAAGGATGGAGAGGTTTGATCTTCTTGCAGTCCATGGGACTCTCAAGAGTCTCCTCCAGCACCTTAATTCAAAAGCATCAATTCTTTGGCGATCAGCCTTCTTTATGGTCCAGCTCTCTCTTCCATACATCACTCCTGGGAAAACCATAGCTTTAACTATATGGACCTTTGTTGGCAAGGTGATGTCTCTGCTAGTTATTACTATTATGATTATTAAGGAACAAAGAACACACAGAGGCTTCTGAAGGTTGCTCCTGTCTTGGTGAAGCAGTTGTTGCCTTTATTTCCCCCTTCTTCATTCCCTAACCCTCTATCTCAGGCCCCTCCCTCTGGCTATGGCAATCCCCAAGGGACCCTCTCTGTGTCTGCTTGGCTTTCTGCCTGGCAACGTGCAACGAACACCTTCTTCTGGAAGGGCGGGCTGCAAGCTGTCAGCAGAGAAGCTATCAGAGTGGTTCTGCCAAATCTGATTCCTGTCCCTGCCCTGTTTCCTTGCCTGTTTCCTCCTCTTCACTATTTTTCAAGCTCCCTGCCTTCAGTACTTCCCAGCTCATCTCCTCCTCTGGGCTGTGGCTGGTTTCCTACCACCAGAAGCCAGGATCCAAATCCTCTCCCTCTGTGCTTTCCCCGGGGGGCTTAGTGTTAGAATTCCTGCTCCATGGGTGCAGTCATGGAATTTTTGTCTATCACATGACGGTGTATGTTTTGACTCCACAGAGTGGGAAATGACGGAGACAGGATGTTACTGTGTTCCGTGAATTGGGACTATTGTCCTTTGTTCTTTCTCACTCTTTGCTGTCTGATGCTAGAGAGAGAGGGAGCCATGTTGCAGTGCTCTGTGTGTGTTTATATGTAAATAAAGTAGATTAGCCAAAATGCTGAGTTGCTGAGGTCTGTTACACAAACTGCGAAGACTCTGCAGATCCCTAAGTGTACCAATGTCTGCTGGCATCGGTCACTGTGAAGTTCGGGCAGAAGAAAGCTTTTGAAGCTCCCGAACGATTGGCCAGGTGGGAGAGAACATGCCAGTCGGGCATGTGTCTCTGCCAGAGTTCTACTCGAGTGTAGGACGAGCTCCTGACACTCAGGTGGCTTCCACCATTCCTCCTCATCTAGTCAGTCCCTGACACCATGTCTCACTCCTTCCTGCTCTTTCTGGATAAAGGCTGGTGTTTGGAGAAGCTGGGAGAGCAATGGTGCCCCACCTGTGTGGCATCAGTGGCCACTATTGAATTAACGGGCTGGCAAAGGTAAAATTTACATTTGCTGCTCCGCCCACTTTTGCAACACCACTGGCATGTGGTCCTTGGAAGCAGTGGAGGCTGTTCCATTAGGTTGAATGGGGCAGTGTCCCACCAACCTCAATCTGCCTTAACCACTCCACAGCCGGCTGCCTTCTTGTTCACAACCAGTCAGATGACGATTCTGCCTGTCATTGGCTCAGGCCCTACCTACTGCTGCTCTCTTTGCCTTCCTTCCTATGAGTCACAATGGGCACCTGCCACCACTGCTGTCACTGAGTCTGGCTCCGCCTGACTTACAAGATTGTACATGTTTAAGCAAGCCTTGAAAACATGTCTATTTTGGGTTGCTTATCCCCAGTGGTTGTTTTTTCAGAATTGGCTGTTTTAACATCGATGACTCTGTTGGCCGGGTGGTAATTTATATGGATATCTGTTTTAAGTGGCTTCGGTTTTTAAAGGATGGCAAACCCCCTTGCTATAGTTCCGTTGCTATTGCTATTGGATTTTATAGATGTACTATTTTGTGATGTTGTCAGCTGCTCTGGAGGGGCTGTGCTCAGAAAGGTGGCATCCAAACGATTTATAAATAAACATTAAAATTGTGCACACCTCTCCTGCTTGACTTACCAATAAGTTAACCCTCAAGTTACAAACTGAATGTCCCCTGTTGTTGCAATTTCAATAGTTGCCCCATGTGATGAACTACCAGTCCTGCAACTTGAAACATCCTTTTGACTGTGATATAGGATCAGGTTTAAGGTGCTGGTTGTTAAAATATCTGTTGGTGATAACCACCAGGGTGTTTTCCATTCTAGAAGTTTTTTATTTTTCTCCCAAACTTCATATAGTGATCCTCTAATAATATGGCTTGAAAACCCTTTATGTACCTTTTCTTTGTTTGACCACAAATAGGCATGCCAGCCGAACCTATTGCTGGACCCTTCTAAGTCTAATAAGTCAGTGTTTTCTAAAGTTATGCACTCTTTGATCCAGCAAAGGCAGGCAGCTTCGAAGTATAATTTCAGATTCGGGACCGAGAATCCCCATCTTTCTTTTCGGTCTGTGAGTAACTTAAATCTGACTCTTGGTCTTTTCCCTTGCCATATAAACTTCGAAAGGGTTTTCTGCCAATCCTTAAACATTTTCGAACCTTTAATCACTGGTATGTTCTGGAACAGGAACAACATTTTTGGGAGTACGTTCATTTTTATTGCCGCCATTCTTCCCATCCACGAGAGTTTGACTCTATTCCATATATCTAAATCTTTCTTAATTTCCTTCCACGTTGTCAAGTAGTTATCTTGAATTAGATTTATATTTTTTGTAGTTAACCAGATTCCCAGATATATATATATTTTTGCCACCTTGATTCCATTCTGTGTCTCTAACTTTTCTCTTTCTTCCTTTCCCAGATTCTTAGTCATCATTTTTGTCTTTAATTTGTTCAATTTAAAACCGGATAGTTTGCCACATTCTTCTAATATTTCAAGCGCCTTGCTGAGACTTTTTAGCGGCTCTTCTAGGGATAGCATCAAATCGTCTGCGTAGGCTTTTAATTTATATTCTTTCTATCCTACTTTAATCCCTCGAATCTCTGGTGTTGCTCTTATTTTGTTTGCAATTACCTCTAATACAATGATAAACAGAAGTGGGGAAAGGGGGCAGCCCTGTCTTGTTCCTTTTTTGATTCTAAATGGATTTGTTAAGTTGTTATTTATTATCAGTTTAGCAGATTGATTCGAGCATACTGCCTTTATTCCTTTCATGAATTCCCCCTCTATCCCAGCTTTCTCCATACTTTTTAATAGGAACGACCATGAGACACTGTCAAATGCCTTCTCCGCATCGATGAAAATCAGAGTCGCCGGTATCTCATTCTTACACTCCAGATATTCAATGATGTTTAAAGTATGTCTTACATTATCCTTCAGAAACTGGTTTGGGAGGAATCCTGCTTGATCTTTATGAATTAAATTTACTGGTATGTCCCACAGAGAAACTTAAGGTCTTCAAATAAAAACATCTTGAAGGTCCCGGGCCACAGAGAGGTTAGGCTGGGCTCAACTAGAGCCAGGACTTTTTTTTGGCTGTGACTCCAATCTGGTGGAACGCTCTGTCACAAGAGACTAGGGCCCTGCGGGACTTGACATCTTTCCGCAGGGCCTGCAAGACAGAGTTGTTCCACCAGGCCTGGACGTGCGAAGAAATGAAGAAATTCTGGGATTTGATTTACAATGACTTAAAAAAAATATTTAAATACACCTTTCCTAAAAGACCAGAGGCCTTTTTATTAGGAATTATCGGGGACGAAATTAAAAAAGAAGATAAGACATTATTTCAATATTCGACAGCAGCGGCCAGGATACTAATTGCACAAAATTGGAAAAGTCCGAAAATCCCAACAGTCAGAGATTGGCAAACAAAATTATTTGAATATGTGGAAATAGCAAAAATGACGCAAAAAATTAGAAACCAAAAAAATACAAAGTTTATTAATGATTGGAATAAATTTATGGTATATATTGAAGGAAATTACAGAAATTTAAAAACAATAGCTGGTCTGATATAAATCTTATGATGCATAAACCATCAATAATTATTAACTGCAGAAAAGAAAAAAAAAGAGAAAAAGAAAATTTCTTTTTACCAAGAAGCCCGAAATCAGGAGGGAAGGAAGTCAATAGGTGCGTAGAAGAAAGATCTAAATATCTAAAGATATAAACATATAAAGATATAATGATGTAAATAATAAGATAAAGAACTGTAACAGAAAGTGATGCTTTTTCTTTTTGGATTATGTATGAATATTTTTTCCTTTTTGTCTTTAATTCTTTTTCTGAAACTGTTGATTTGCTTTTTGTCATTTCTTTTGGTTTTTTTTGATGATTTAATTGAAACTCAATAAAAAGAATTTTTTTTTAAAAAAAGAGTTGTTCCACCAGGCCTTTGGCCAGGGCACAGCCTGACTCCCTCCTTTGGCAATCTTCACAGAACTCTAGCCCAATGGTTGCCATCAATTTGATTTGAACTGATTTTATAATGAAATGATTTTAGAATGTTGTATTATTTTATTGTTGTTAGCCACCCTGAGCCCGGCTTCGGCTGGGGAGGGCGGGATATAAATAAAATTTATTATTATATTATTATTATATAGACCCTGGACTGGCACCACACAATGGGCCCTCCTGGACAGGAAGGGATACACAGAAGTTCCTCTTTGGTTTGGGACTTTGTCTAACCACCTAGGTCTTCCTTCATCTGGTGTATCCCTGTGTGTCCCCTGAACTTTGATTCCTAGTTTCTGGTTCCTGCATTCCTGGCTCACCTTTTACAGATGTCCTGCTACCAACTGCCATCTCCATGTGTCTAGCATAGAATTGGTTCTGGAGCACAGGTAGGTCCTTTATCAATGTGTCCTTAATAACAAAACAAAAACAAGGGCCTGATATTTGGGCTGGCAGATTGCATGATAACGATTCCCCCCACCTGAATGCAATGTTATCCTAATTCTGATTCCAAGGCATCAAGACTAAGTCTCATATTGAACAAAGGCAATCTTCGGGTTGTATCCATGGCAACCGCCTCTCGGAGAACTAAGGATTGAGAGCGAGTGTCCACCGCCAGTGACAGATCCTCGTTCTGCAGCAGACCAAGCAGGCAGGTGTGCTGTCACAAAGCAGCTCAGCCCGTTTCCCCCTGCCAATCACTTTGACGTTCACATAATTACAAGGAAATAGTTCTGCTGCCTCACGATGCAAATCGGAAGCGACTGTATTTGCAGCAAATGCCGGGAGCACAAAACTCAATCTTTCTTTCAAATACATTTTAATAATCCCGTCTCTCCAGACTCCCAACTTTTGCAGCAGGAAGGGGTTCTCTCGTCTTGCTATCTTGTCAATCTATGTGGTAGGGACTCTCCTCTATTTTGCGATGCCTTAGGCCTAGCAGAGGGAACCAGGCTTAGCAAGGAGTTTCCCATAATTCACTGGGCCTGTAATCCAATCAATGTTCTGCCAGATGTGGAATGCTTGCAGTTCTGAAAGTTAAAAGCTTCATTTAAGCTTTCTTTTTTTCAAACAAACAAATGCTCTGCTTCATGGAAAACAACAATTCAGAACTCCGCAGACAGTGTTTTGGAAAGCCCCATGTTATAAAGTCCATTGAAGAAGTGTAAGACCTTTTCAAGCCTATAATGTCTACTGGAGGACAGAAGCACTGGAATGGAAGGGCTGTTGTGAAGCTGCAAAGTTTTTTTAAATGTACAAGTAGGACTACACACTGTTGCTCATCTCCTAAGCATAAGAAAGAGACAGACTTCTTCTCTTCCACCCCCACAATGAACTATGGAGGAAAAGTGAATTCCTTTTGCTTCCACCACAATTGCCCTTGGACCTATTTGTTTGCAACTTTACACGCTTAATCCAACTTGGAGGGGCTACTGTGCCTGTAAATTCCATCCACTTTGGTCAAAAGAAGGACATGTTAGAGCCATTTCTAGATTCCCCAGTATGGTGAAGTAGCGGAGGCTGCCTGGCACTGCCTGGGAATTTGTAGAAACCAAAAATTATTGTGTTTTTCAAATGGGTAGTGCAATTTGCGAATTTGCCCCATCATGCCAAAAATTGGGCAAATTCACACCAAAGCCACATTTTGTCCTGCCATCTTGATTCAAAATTGCACTCAAACATTGATGTAAATTGCCACTCCCACTTCATTATTTCAAGAGATATTGTCACCTATGCAAAAAAGAAAAGGAAAAAGAAAAAGGAAAGGAAAAATAAAAATAAAAGGTGAAATCATGCCAATATCATATTTTGGTCCATCATCTTGAATCAATATGGTGCCTGGCATCTGAACATCAATGAAGACTGTGGGAACCTTCATGCCAAGTTTGGTGACAGTACATTGAGAGGTAGCCACACCTATAGCAAACAGATGGACAAATAGAACACTTTCTAAAATGTATAGTATATAGGATAACAGAGCTTTGTTTTATATAGGATAGCTCAAAATTCAAAGATTGAAGGGGAAAGGACACAGAGCTACTCAGAAATATGTTGATTTTATTTTTTAAAAAATGCACCGATAGTTACAAGGTGAAGTTTGAGGTCCATTCATGCCCCTACTCCCAACCACCTTGCAGCCTTCTACTGGGGTGGCAAAGCTACAAACTATTTTGGCTAAGTACTAGCCAACACATGTTGAGGGGGTGTGTCAATAGCTTAGGCACCAACCTCCCCACAACCTCACCCTTCCCCCCTCCTACGTCCTACGTCTGGGACGTTGCCATACACCTGGAATTTCCTGGACATAGCCGGTATTCAGTCATTGGTAACAGTGCCCAGGCAAAATGTCAGTGAAATGTATGGGGAAATCTGGACATTTGGCAACCAATGTTGAAGTGTAGATTATAGCGAAATTCCTTTAAAATAATTCAAAAACTTGGTGGGGTGTTTTGTTGTTTGTTTGTTTTTCTGAAATTTTGCAAAAAAGCTTTCGTCTCTGGATTTTCACTTGAAATATGGCAACCCTACAATAGCTATTGCACAATGATCTTCTCTTCAGCATATGCTGAACTCTGAGCAAAGGAGGGGAAAGCAGAAAAAGCACAAATAATTTGTTTTTTTTGTTTTTTATCTCTTCTACAAAACAGAATCTTGCTTTTTTTATTAACATATAAAACACATACATATACATTTACACAATACACATACATACTACCTTATTTATAAGAAATACATACATACTACCTTATTTTCATAACATAAAACATACCTACATTACTCTATATAATACCCACCTATACTGTACATATCAACATACCTACACTCCTACCCCACACGGACACCCACCAAGTGACTTGACTTCCAGCCGTTGTTGTTACGCTACTTTATTTTTCCAGTTAGCTTAAACACATTTCATTATTTCTTTAATCTCTTCTTCTATCTTGACTTTACTCTCCTTTCACTCTAATCATGTTCTGGATTCACTCAATAACTGTCAGACATTCTACTTTTTCCACATAAATTTTGATGTATTCCTTAAAGATAGCCCACTCCTTATTCACTTTTTGTACCATATCTCCTCTTATCCTCCCTGTTAGTTCAGCAATATGGAAGTATTCCATCATTTTAGATAACCAGTCTGTTTTAGTTGGGATGCTGCTGCTTTTCCAATTTTTGGCAATCAATAACCTTGCTGCCGTAGTTGCATACATAAATATTGGAATCTTGCATTTTTTGGGGGGAAGGCATTTGTCTCAGTGGTATGGTGCCGGCTTTGCTGGTAGAAGTTCCCAGGTTTCGTTCTCAGTATTTTCCGAGAAAATGATCTCTTGCAGCAGTGCTGGGAAAGACCAGAGACCTTGATGTATTGCTTTCAGAGTAGAATATTGGGCTTCCAATGGACCAAACACATGACAGTGTAAGTCAGCATTGTATGTTCATTTTTGCAGGATTTTGGTCCCATGAAAGGTGATTTGGTCATTGCACTCAGTCAGCAGTTTGGCGTAGTGCAAGGGTAGCCAAAATGGGATCTGTTAAGTTGTGGGTGAACATATCAGACGACACAGCAATTCTTCAAACAGCTCTTGTTTATTCACAGGCCAGAACAGAACTGAACTGAAGGGTTCAGCCAGCCTGCTTATATAGAGCTCCACTAGAATGCAACAGTAACCATTTTCTGTAACTATCCAATCACTGAACGTCACTTTCAATCCCTTATTTGCATATGTGGACCTGAACTATCTACAGTATCCCCCTGCTGGCCCAGGGTGAGAACTTCAGTACATAACACCATCCTTCAGAACTTGTGTGGACTACACCTCCCATCCATCCCATCCAGCATGCCCAATGACCAGGAATGATGGGAGTTGTAGTCTATATCACTTAGAGGACTTCACATTAGCTACTCTTGAGATAAGCAAATAGTGTGTTTTGTCAGTGCACAGTATTTTGTACTGTAATGGGGTATTTTTTATCAACTGGTTTATTTATCGGCTCATTGCTTTAAGTGTTCCCCACTTGCTCCAGACATTTTGTGATTGGGTGGATTAGAAATTGAAATGAGTGAATGGATCAATAACATCCACAGGTCAGCTCAACGGGATGACAGCCATGTCAAACCTTTTTTCAGATAGTAAAATGTATTGCTTGTAACCTACCAGCTATTGGGGTGGGGGGTGGAGGGAGGGAGGGAGGGAGGGAGGGAAGGAAGGAAGGAAGGAAGGAAGGAAGGAAGGAAGGAGAGAGAGAAACTGCTAAAGTGCAGGAAGAAATGCTGACATTTATAAGCAGGACATGAACTTTTAGTCTGTCCACCATGAGAATAAAATATTTCATTATTTAAATTGGATCACACCATCCTCTTCCTGTCTCTACTTCTGTGTTACATTATTGGTCCTTCTTGGTTATAATAAAATCACGACACACAGGATTCTTGCTAACAACATTCCTGAAAATGTCACTTCAAGCCAAGTGGCAAAGAAGAAGAAGAAGAATTAGGTTTTTCTAACATCTTCCAGTGGACTTGGGTGGCTAAAATGACATTCTTATAGCTCATTAAATTTATTAGGGGATGTACTCAGGTCTGTGGTTGGAGACAGCTTTTCTTCCTATTTGCTTAAAAAGGTAAGGAGGATTTGCAGTGCTGCATCACAGCTCTCAATTTTCGAGAAGTCGGGGCTGGGTAGGGCAGCAGAAGAGAAGGCAGATTGCACGACAACAGTGGCCATGGCATAAGCGTGAGAAGGATGGAACACTGAGAGGGGGCAAGTAGTGGTTTAAAATTGCAGCTGAACTTTGAGCAAAGCAGGGATGGAGGAAATTGAGAGGGAAATGGCAATTTTAAACAATGGCAGAAGTTTCAGTAAAATACCTCACTACAATGCAACATCTGAGGGCTCTGCATCAATAATAATAATAATAATAATAATTTTATTATTTGCACCTTCTCACAATGCATTTCACTCTGTATGCAGTTTACAACATGAAGTTCCAGATTCAGTGTAGTAGTTTAGAAGAGATATTTTATTAACAAGCAAACACTCATATACATACCAACATCCATCACACAAACATCACTTTCTCAAACTGAAAACGATAACTGACAGGATTGGTCTTAAAGATTCAAAAAGATACCGTAACATTGACCAGCATAGGGTGTGCACAAAGGGAAGTGGAAAATAGCAGAGAGGAGGAGACACGGTGATCGGAATCAGGGTTGTCTGTCTGTAAGGGAGAGTTGAAAACGGAGGAAGGAGGAGGCAGGGAAAAGGGTGAAGATGATAATTGTGTGTGTGTCTGTGTGTGCGCGCGCAGAAAATGTGTAAAAAGGGAGGCTGCACAATAGGAGTAAGCAGTGCTTTTTTTCTTTAAAAAGTGTTTAGGGGTACTCAAATTTCCTATGCATATTGAAATACTGCCCCTCAATGAAGCCAAACTTAGATTCACAAAATGTTTAGGGGTATGCGTCCCCCCAGAGAAAAAGCACTGGGTGTGCACTCTTCCCACCTTGGATCAAATCTATGCTTCCAGGTGCCATAAGAAAGCTGCAGAGATAGCGCAGGATAGTACGCATGCCGGAAATGACCTCTTTCAGCTTCTGCCTTCTGGAAGAAGGTACAGGGTTATAAAGACTAGGACTAGCCGCCTGAGAAACAGTTTCTATCCAAATGTGATTTTGGTTTTAAACACAGTGTAAGGAGTCTCTAAGGGATGCGGGGGGTGCTGTGGGTTAAACCACAGAGCCTAGGACTTGCCGATCAGAAGGTTGATAGTTCGAATCCCCACAACGGGGTGAGCTCCCGTTGCTTGGTCCCTGCTCCTGCCAACCTAGCAGTTCGAAAGCATGTCAAAGTGCAAGTAGATAAATAGGTACCGCTCTGGCGGGAAGGTAAATGGTGTTTCAGTGTGCTGCTCTGGTTTGCCAGAAGTGGCTTAGTCATGCTGGCCACATGACCAGGAAGCTGTACGCCGGGTCCCTCGGCCAATAAAGCAAGATGAGCGCCGCAACCCCAGAGTCGGTCACGACTGGACCTAATGGTCAGGGATCCCTTTACCTTTACCTTTAAGGAGTCTCTATGGGAGTATATTGTATTTAATTATGGGGTATCAGAGTTTTTAGGGGGCTAACCAGGTTGGGATAGCAGGGATAGCAGGCTTGTTGGTTTTTGAATGTCTTATGTAGATTTTTCAGTTTCGTCGTTCTGTATGGGACAATGACAATAAAGATTATCAAATTGTATTATCGTATCGTATTGTATTGTAAGGCATGGAAATGGAGGTGATCTGTGTGCCCATGAAAGCTGAAAAAGCAAGGAGAGAAGAAGGAAAACGGCAACGATGGGGAAAATTGGGGGGGGGTGTGTGTGCAAAGGTGGGAGGGAGCAGGAAGCATGGGGATGGGGCTGAAGATGAAAGCTGGGTCATGAGAGGGTCTGCAGAATAGGAGAGGATGGTGACCTCAGAATTGGTCAGAAGGTGAAAAGGGTGCTTTGTAGTTGCTGTGGTGGAGGGAGGAGAAAGATGCAGGAGGTTATTTTGGGGCTGGTTTGTGTGCATGGGGGGTTTGCACAAAAGGAGGGGGAGAAGGGATGGACATGGGGTGAAGGTGAAAACAAGGATGTAAAGCAGGGCTGCAGAATAGAAGAGAGAATTGGCTACAGAAATGGGGTTGAGAAGGTGAAAAGCAAGATTAGTAGTTGCATGGGGTGGAAAGGGGAAACTGGAAGGTTAATGTGGGGAAATAGCAGGGTGGTTGGTAAGCAGAGCAAGGAGGTACAGTCCCTTGTTAAAAATAAAATAAAACTGAATCATTATTTATTTATTTTTAGCCGCAGGATCTGTACAAGTAATTAGCATAAGCAAATCATATAAAGTATGCAGCACGATGAGTCAATAATAGATTTCCCCCCAAATTATTATAATTTGATGACTTCATTATCTGGCATGTCAATTAACATGTCAGTGAGAAGAAGGGAGAAGATAGGAAATATCGTTCTTTTGCATTTTTGGAAATCTGTCATCCTGTGAGCAGTACATTTGTGAGAATATCTCGTAGCCATCACACTGTGGTGGAGGCAGAAAGTGGACATGGTGTTCTAATTTGAATAATAAATTACCTTACGGCTGCAGGGATTGGGCACAGATTGCATGTTCTACATGCACGTGTCAGTACACCTTGTCCCAGTTGAACAGATGTTTTGAAGATGGCTGGGAAGTTATAAGTAAGCAGTTTGGAGAGAGGTTTGGCAGGACCACTTAGTATAACAGAATCATGGAATTGTAGAGTTGGAATGGACTGCAAGGGTCATCTAGCCCAACTGCCAGCAATGCAGGAATCTCAGCTGAAGCATCCATGACAGATGGCCACTCAGCCTCTGCTAATAACCACCAAGAAAGGAGAATCCACAACCTCACGAGGCAGACTCTTCCGCTGTTGAATGGCTTTTACCCTTAGAAAGTTTACTTGATGTTTAGTTGGAATCCCCTTTCTTGTAACTTGAATCCATTGGTTCGGGTCCTTCCCTCCAGAGCAGGAGAAAACAAGTTTGTTCCATCTTCCATAAGACAGCCCTTGAGATATTTGAAGTTGGCTGTCATATCTCCTCTGAGTCTCCTCTTTTCCAGGCTAAACATACCCAACTCCTTCAACCGTTCCTCATAAGGCTTCCCCCCTTGAACATTTTTGTTGCCCTCCTCTGCACATGCTCCAACTTGTCAACAACCTTCTTAAATTGTGGCATCCAGAATTGGACACAGTACTCCAGGTGTGGTCTGAACAAGGTAGAATAAAGGTAAAGGTAAAGGGACCCCTGACCATTAGGTCCAGTCATGACCGACTGGGGTTGTGGCGTTCATCTTGGCCGAGGGAACCAGCGTACAACTTCTGGGTCATGTGGCTAGCATGACTAAGCTGCTTCTGGTGAACCAGAGCAGCGCACGGAAATGCCGGTTACCTTCCCGCCGGAGCAGTACCTATTTATCTACTTGCACTTTGATGTGTTTTCAAACTGCTAGGTGGGCAGGAGCAGGGACCGAGCAACGGGAGCTCACCCCGTCATGGGGATTCGAACCACTGACCTTCTGATCAGTAAGTCCTAGGCTCTGTGGTTTAACCCACAGCACCACCCGCATCACAAGGCACAATAGAGTGGTACTATTACTTCCCTTGATCTGGACACTGTACTTCTGTTGATGCAGCCTAGAATAGCATTAGCTTTTGTTGTTGACTTGTGATGGATGCGAGGACTGAACCTGAGACACGCCATCTCCAGGTTCACGGGCGGCATGCCTATGAATACCACTTGCTAGGGAGCACCAGTGGGAAAGGGCTAACACCTGTATGGCCTGCTTGTGGACTTTCTGAGGCCATCTGATTGGCCAGTATGAGAAACAGGATGCTGGATTTGAGGGCTCTTTGTTCTGGTCCAGCAAGGCTCTCCTTATGCTCTTATGCATGCAGAGCAAGTTCTCCTCCAATGAGCTACGGCTCCTTCCTGCTACCTATTTCCCACTAATGTATTGACATATGGAGCAGGCATCACGGCGAGCAAATAAGGCGTCCTTTGACATAGTGTGCAGCTCTTCCGCATAATCTGTATCGGTTCCCTCCACTTCCTCAGTGCTCCCTTCTGATTCCCCAAACTATGAATAAATTAAAGACAATTTTCCATAATGTTTTACCTTGTGTTATATAATATGTCTCGAAGGAACCATTACATTGTTCGGGTGCTTAGAACTGCTTAATAATATGGCAGGATTTGTGTCTAGCAATATCGTAGTTGCTAAAGGAGTTGTTATGCATCCAAGGGCTCATCATGGCCATCGAAGAGCAATTTTCTTTCCCCTTTTTATTAAGAGATGTGCGATAGTTCACGCAGAGAACGAGAGGGTCCTTTGTATGCAAAATGGTGCAGCATCCCAGCTGTGCTCTGCTCCGAGGGAGCTGGTTCGTAAAATTGGTTTCAAGGATGGCCTTCTGAAATATGCCCTCCTAACTTTCCCTCTGCCTTCAGGCCAGTTTCATTTTGCTCCAGGTTTTCCAAATAATGCCACTGGCATGCAGTAGAGCTGAAAAGAAAGGAGGGGATGGGCAAGCGGAAATAAGGGCTAGGGACACGGGTGGCGCTGTGGTCTAAACTACAGAGCCTAGGGCTTGCCGATCAGAAGGTCAGTGGTTTGAATCCCCACGACGGGGTGAGCTCCCACTGCTCGGTCCCAGCTCCTGCCAACCTAGCAGTTCAAAAGCACGTCAAAGTGCAAGTAGATAAGTAGGTACCGCTCCGGCGGGAAGGTAAACAGCGTTTCCGTGCGCTGCTCTGGTTTGCCAGAAAAGGCTTAGTCATGCTGGCCACACGACCTGGAAGCTGTACGCCGGCTCCCTTGGCCAGTAAAACGAGATGAGCGCCACAACCCCAGAGTCGTCTGCGACTGGACCTAATGGTCAGGGGTCCCTTTACCTTTAGCCAACAGCTACTGGTCATAATTGCTATGTTCTACCTTCGCTGTGAGAGACACAATGCCTCTGAATACCATTTGCTAGAAACCACAGGAAGGGAGAATGTTGCTGCACTCAGCGTGTCTTGCTTGTAGGCTTTCCACAGGCATCTAGCTAGCCACCTGAGAGGAGAACGCTCGATTAAATGGACCACTGGTCTACTTTAGCAGACTCGTCTTAATGTTCTTAGGTCGGGAGGGAATTCTCAAGCAAATTCTTCTGATCTGCTTCCTTGCGAAAAGTGCCAATTTTTGCAGACTGGTATTTATAACAAAATGATTTATGGTCTCTTAATTTCTCATCCCCTGTTATCTCCAGTGATGGATGCTATTCGACTGAAGGGTGTTGGAAAGGAAAGAGGGTAAAAGTGTCAGATTTGGCATCGAAGGCAATCAATGTCTATTCTGAAGCAAACCCCAGGCCTAATCCCAAGGAAATGCATACAGAAAACACACTTAAGTTGGGAAGAGCTGCAACTCAACAGTAAAGCATCTGCTTACATATAGAAGGTCCCTCGTTCAATCCTGAGCATCTTCAGGTAGGGTTGGGAATATTCCCTGCCCAAAACCCTGCAGAGCTGCTGCCAGTCTTTAGGCACAATATTGAGCTAGATGGGCCAATGGGCTGATTCAGTATTACCCAGAGTCACTTTATCTTCTCTGCTTGCTAGCCCCACGGGATACAATTTCTTCCAAGTTGGCATACATAGGATAGGGTAGGCTGTAAAATATGAGCCTAAGCACTCACTGACCTGGGAGTAAGTCACATTGGCCTCAACAAGAATCACCTTTGTGGGGTTTTTTGTTTTTGTGTGTGTGTTGTTTTTTAATTTTTATTAAGTACAAATTAGAAAACATACATATTTACAACAAAAGAAAATACAAAAGAAAAAGAAAGCACATATAACCAAGGAAAAAAATTAGAGAATACTTTGTCTCTTTTCATATTTACAGTTATTTATACCTCTATAAAATGCTATTCACAATAAAGGAGTGAAATGAAAGATATCAGAAAAGAGAAAAAGAAAAAGAAAAAATAAAGAAGTAAAAGAAAGGATCATAGCTGAAAATTTTTAAAAATAGATAAGCATTCACTATACATAGCCATTTCCCATCTATATTTATATTCAATTGTATAATTTCATCTTGTCCTCATCTACCTTAAAAAGTGTTGTTGTTGTTGTTGTTGTTGTTTTAAAAAAACTTCCACCGTTTGCCTCACGCGTTTTTAATAATCCATTCGTCAGATCCTCTGTTCTTCATATTTTCCCTTTGGATTTCCTTAATGTCTCACTTTGTATTTTTTATATTATGCACAAGAGTATTCTAAACACAACCAGATTTTTATAGTCGAGCCCTGGTTTTGTAAATAATCATTTAAGAACTCCCATTGCTTCATAACCATAGTTTTGGGTTTTCTCCTTATTAAATCCGTCAGTTTTGCTAGTTCCAGGTATTCGCAAAGTTTCCCCAACCAAGAAATCCCCAAGAATCACTTTTGATTAGTCAGCCTGGGTAGCTCAGTTGGTTAGAGCATGGTGCTGATAATGCTAAGGTTGCAAGTTCAATCCCCGTAAGGGACAGCTGCATATTCCTGCATTGCACGGGGTTGGGCTAGACAATCCTCAGGGTCCTTTCCAATTCTATGATTCTAAAGCATTTTTAGAATTGCACAGGGAATATTTATGCATTTGGGTCCATTTTTTTTTAAAAAAAATATCCCGCCCTCCCCAGCCGAAGCCGGGCTCAGAGCAGCTAACAACAGTAAAACGAGACATTATAAAATCATTTCATTATAAAATCAGTTCAAATCAGATTAATGGCAACCATTGGGCTAGAGGTCTGTGAGGATTGCCAAAGGAGGGGGTCAGGCTGTGCCCTGGCCAAAGGCCTGGTGGAACAGCTCTGTCTTGCAGGGCCTGCGGAAAGATGTCAAGTCCCTCAGGGTCCAGTCTCTTGTGACAGAGCGTTCCACCAGATTGGCGCCACAGCCGAAAAAGCCCTGGCTCTGGTTGAGGCCAGCCTAACCTCTCTGTGGCCCAGGACCTCCAAGACGCTTTTGTTTGAAGACCGTAAGCTCCTCTGTGGACATACCATTATTGGAGAATATTCTTCCCATGCAAAAAGTTCTGATTCAGTTCTGGGCATCTCCATGTGGTGCTGGAAATGACTGCTATCTGAAACTTTGGAGAGTTTCTGCCAGCCAGTATAGACCATGGATGGGGAGCATCTCTGGTCCTCCATAACTACTATCCATCCCTGATCATTGGCCATGCTGGCTGGGGCCAATGGGAGTTGGAGTCTAACAACATTGGAGCTGACTGTGAAACTTAAGAACTCCCCTTTTCTTATGTCACTTGCAGTAGGGGATCCATATGTCCTTGTGGTGGAATCCCATACTGCTGATGAGTGACTGTAAATATTCCAACCACATGAGTGGGGCAGATTGCCTGAATCTCCCACCTGATTAGCATCTACTCTTCCATCAGGGTTCTGATTGGGAGGGAAAGGCACATGTGACTGGTCTCTCCTATATGGTTAGAAAAATGGGGATATAGGGATATGGGGTAGAAGCATCAAAGTTAGAAGGAGACCCCTCCTTTAAAATGTTACATTTATTTGTTGCTTGCTACATAAAATGTCTCTGATTTCTTCAAATTCTCAAAGTGCCATGTTTCTAAATTAATTCTTACAGATTTAACCAGGTACGCTGTATTGCTGACACTGTTTCAATCTGCATTTGGCTTTTGAATACTATATTTTGATATGAGTTTTTGTTGCATTGATTTTTAGTCTGATATTTTTTATTAATTGAATTTCTGTTTACGTTGTTGGCTGCCCAGGAAGGAAGAGCAGGATGTAAGCAACACATGAAATTGTGAAAGAAAATGACCATCAATTTTAATAATTGAGTAATAATCACTTTTTCTAAAAAAAAAAAAAAGCCTGTTCTGAAGGGGTTCCTTCCTTTTAGTCTCCTCCTTCATGAAGCTGTGGAATCCTCAGGTGAGTACCCTAGCGTTGCCATGGCAGCTGAAGGTGATGTCACAAACCTAACATTCTAATCTGACCGAGTCCAAGTAACCAGGCAGAATCAGGGGCAAAAGTGTGAGAGAGACTGGTTTTCATAATTAGAAATGAGAGGGCTTCAGGAAAAGGCTACAGGCATAAAAAATTGCTTGTTTATTATATTGTTCTCTTGCCCTCCCATCCCAAGTTTGCCTCTGTGTGAAAGCCATTTAAAAAGAAAAGAAAGGAAAGCAATGTGAATTACCATGGCTAATGCAGAAATACATCTTGTACAATTAAATGCTCACAGAAAGACAAAAAACAATAACATTAAGATCAAAGCAGCTTCAGCTCAGGAGTGAAAAAGGACCCCCACGGATTATAATGGGCCTTGGAGTGCTGCTAAAGAAGGAGGGTGAACACCTAAATTTTATCAGAAAATTATTATAGCATCACCTATTGAAGTCAAATAGAAGCTAAATTTGATATTCATTGCATTTTCCCTGAGGCATAGAGTAGGGTTGCAAAAACGCCAGGAAAAGCGTGATTTTTTGATTGACTTGCCTAAAATCCAGGACAAAGCACCACATTTTTGAAATTTTCCCCAGATGTCAATTACACCTCTGAAATCCTGGTAATGTCCGGGGAACTCCAGATGTATGGCAGCCCTAAGTTTAGAGGCAGGGCTTCTACTGTGTTTGCAATCATGTTAAGGAACATAATATGTGACCTGCAATATAGAATTTCCTGGAGGGATGCTGTGAGTTTTCTTCTGATGGTAGCAGGCAACCGACAATTAGTAGACAACAACAATACATGGACAGGCTGAGATGGGAGCTGGCGGGGCTCCTATATAATCCCAAAGACTATATGGACGCTAGTAAATTGAGTTGTACGGTAACTCTTCCACCTCTCTCATTCACTGGGAGGGGCAAGGTGGCAGGGAGGTTGGTGTGGTGTAAACACATCACCAAGAGCATCCTGATCCACATCACCAAGAGTGGCTGAACTGGTGTGTTAGCACTGCATGGGCCTCCCTGTTGCCATGCCCCTACCCAATAGCATCTCAGCTGTTGGGAGGTCAGGTGTGTATTGCCATCCCACCATGCTGTCCAGTACTGTTACTTTCAAAGTTCAAATGCAGCCCTTCTGGAGCTATTCAGGATATTTAAATCTTGCTCATTAAGGCTACAAAGGACTTCTCTCTCTCTCCTCTCACTTGACAATCATTTAAGATATACCTCACTCTCAGAATGTAGGAGAAAACATCAGGGGCTGCTGATGAAGATTTTTTACTTATATGACCACTTTGAGTTTTAATGTCTGGCCCAGTATACCTGAAAGAGTGTCTCCACCCCCATTGTTTAGCCTGGACACCGAGGTCCAGGGCCAAGGGCCTTCTGGCAGTTCCCTCACTGTGAGAAGTGAGGTTACAGGGAAGCAGACAGAGGGCCTTCTTGGTGGTGGCGCCCACCCTGTGGAACGCCCTCCCATCAGATGTCAAGGAAATAAACAACTACCTGACATTTAGTAGACATCTGAAGGCAGCCCTGTTTAGGGAGGTTTTTTAATGTTTTATTGTGTTTTTAATATTCTGTTGGGTACCGCCCAGAGTGGCTGGGGAGGCAGGATATAAGTAATACATTATTATTATTATTATTATTATTATTATTATTATTATTATTATTATTGCAAGATCTCTTTCCACAAAGATTTCCTCATGAGTAATCATGGATGTTGCAACAAATGCCAAGACCAGGTAAGCTGCCTGGGTGACACTAATGTCCTACTAGGCTGGAGGCAGCCATTGTGGTCCCTCTAGAGATTGCAGACTCCAACCGATAGCCATGCTGGCTAGGGCTGGTGGGACTTGGAATCCACCAGTTCTGCAGGTCACCCTTGCACTAGGCCAAGCTGCAGATGAGCGCACGGTGACCAATGAACCTCTCTTGGTGCTTTTCAAGCATTTGACAGCTAGCAGCATGTAACATGGCATGTAACATCCATAATTGTTATAATGGAATAGGCATTTGCTCAGTTAAGCAAAATAATACCTTCTGCAAGGCACAAATTAGGCACAATACATAATTAGTGGTTCTTTGCTTTGACTGGACTTTTCTGAGAAGTGTCACCACTCAATTTCTCGATAGAGTGTGGTTGAAGTTCAGAATATAATACATAACAATTTTGTTGTTGTTTAGTCATTTAGTCGTGTCCAACTCTTCGTGAACCCATGGACCAGAGCATGCCAGGCACTCCTGTCTTCCACTGCCTCCTGCAGTTTGGTCAGACTCATGCAGGTAGCTTCAACAACACTGTCCCACCATCTCGTCCTCTGTCGTCCCCTTCTCCTTGTGCCCTCCATCTTTCCCAACATCAGGATCTTTTCCAGGGAGTCTTCTCTTCTCATGAGGTGGCCAAAGTATGCCTTGTGGAGCCAGTGTGGTGTAGCGGTTAAAAGCGGTAGACTCTGGGGAATCGGGTTCGCGTCTCCGCTCCTCCACATGCAGCTGCTGGGTGACCTTGGGCCAGTCACACTTCTCTGAAGTCTCTCAGCCCCACTCACCTCACAGAGTGTTTGTTGTGGGGGAGGAAGGGAAAGGAGATTGTTAGCCGCTTTGAGACTCCTTTGGGTAGTGATAAAGCGGGATATCAAATCCAAACTCTTCTTCTTCTTCTTCTTCTTTGTGTGTAGTAATGTAGGAAGGCGGTATACAAATTAAACGTGAAATTGCACAAAACAGGCTAGATTTAAAAGAAAAAAACATGGATGAACAATAATATGATGCCAGTATGACCACAAAGAAGGCACTGGGTGAGTCTCTTTGGGGAGGCTATTTCATAACTGGGGTGCCCATCTTGGTGGTGTTACATAGAACAGGGCCTCCAAAGAAGATATAGGTTTGGGTAGGCTCTTCCCCAACCGTGCTTTCCTTCGCAATCTCCCTCCCGTCACAGAAGGCTTTCCTTTATTTCTCGACCTGGACTAAAGGTAAAGGTAAAGGTACCCCTGCCCGTACGGGCCAGTCTTGACAGACTCTGGGGTTGTGCGCCCATCTCACTCAAGAGGCCAGGGTCCAGCGCTGTCCGGAGACACTTCCGGGTCACGTGGCCAGCGTGACATCGCTGCTCTGGCGAGCCAGAGCCGCACACGGAAACGCCGTTTACCTTCCCGCTAGTAAGCGGTCCCTATTTATCTACTTGCACCCGGAGGTGCTTTCGAACTGCTAGGTTGGCAGGCGCTGGGACCGAGCAGCGGGAGCACACCCCGCCGCAGGGATTCGAACCGCCAACCTTTCGATCGGCAAGTCCTAGGCGCTGAGGCTTTAACCCACACCGCCACCTGCGACCTGGACTAGAACTTGCTAAAAAACAGCAGGTTCTGGATTCACTCTGGAAACACTACCACCATGGTTCCAGTCTGGGTTTTAGAGCAGATGAAACTGTCTCCAGCCTTTACCATGTTTAGTAAAAGCTGCATGCTGACAACAAGTGTCAATGGCTCCAGTGTGATGAGTTTCTGATTCAATTTGTTACCCTTCCTTTGTTCCAAAAATAAACGCTTTCCCTGATGGAGCCATGATTGATCTATTCTGCATAGCAGAAGGGCCTCTATCAGATTCATGACAAGCTAGCTTTTCAGCAATGAAAAAAACAAGAGTCCAGAGCGGCAGGTTCAGCACTTTCTTTTAAATATACCGATGAGTTCTTTACAAAGCAGAGGATGGAAGCAACAATGACCGCTCCCCACATTAAATGGGGGCACCCTTTGCGTGGTCACGCACAGCCCCTGGACCCTATGCGGCTCCATTAGCACAGGCTTGGCTTCGCCTCTCCCCAGGTGGGATACCTGGAGGTCACCGCCTACCTCAGTCAGTTGCCCAATCCTACCTGGGGAAGCGTTGCCAAGGTTATCAGGCCAGGTAGGGGGAGGGACTACCTGCCCACACAATAGAGGGAGGATCTTATGTGGGAAATGTCAGTTGGCTCCAGAGCTTCTCTCACCCTCCCCACCCTCAGTTAAGACTTCTTTTGCAGGTTAACCTTTTCTCCACAGGTACGCAGGTGCTGCTATGTCAAGGTCGCTGTTGAAGGGCTGGAAAGGAATTCCCCTGCATTGGCAGGTTTGCCTTTTCCATAGCAAAACGTCACCACTTTGGCAGTATCAGGCCTTGGGCCTTGGGCCTTGGGCGGAATCCTTTAGTCTATCTTCCCTCAATGGGGGGGGGGGCGTGCAGCAGTGACCCACGCCCCCCTCTTTGCGGCGGCAATACCAGGCTTCCCCGTTAAAGGGGTTGTTTGAGGGGAGGCTTTGGCCATACGCCAAGAGGTTGCCATTGCTCTCCCCTGCGACGGCAGCGTAATGAGGGCGGTTTCTCTCTGCTTGCACATATGTTCTCCAGAGCCAGCCCATCCCCCCGACACACTGGATAACCCTGATGTTCCCCAGATCCCCAGTGGGGGACTGGGAGGGATAAATGCCCAGTGTCTGAGCCAAGGTCTACCCACATCTGAAACATAATAAAGTTTTGGCCAATTTTAATCCCATAGCACGTTGCCTTGAGTCATTATTCCACACAGGAGCCGCCCAGGGTTTGGAGGACTCCGCTTGTCCACGCAAAGGTCTTTGTGATCACTGAGAAGCAAGCTTACTTGGTTGGAAATGGTGTTGATAAAGTGGGAAATAGATCCTGGGAACTGTTGGAATTCTGCCTGGGTCAGAGGAATGTGCCACAGCGTAGGCACCGGCAGATATTCCTTGGCGACCTCCCCGCTGCTACTCCCGGCAGATAAGCAGGCGAGGTCTCGGCGATTCTTCCCAGATGTGTGAGAAGAACACACCGTTTCTTCTCTCTCCCCTTTGGTGTCCCCCAGGGAGGGGAAAGAAGCAGACAGAAATCTATTTACATTCTTTATTTCTGTCTCTTACATCAGTACAGAGAAACATGTCTGCACTCCACAGCAGTAAGAATAAACTCCACCCATGTACTTCCAGTACGGGTCATATGACACACACACTGAGCTAACATCCGGTGCTCAGTACAGAATGGACTGCCCCTTTGTTCCCATGGCAACAGTCACAAACATCCTGTTTGGCTTTGCAGCCACCTGCAGCTGACTGAGCTGCTAGAGCCTTTGCTTGTGGCTGCATTGGTGCTTTATGGTAACAGTGTCTGAGCCAAGGTCTACCCACATCTGAAACATAATAAAGTTTTGGCCAATTTTAATCCCATAGCACTTTGCCTTGAGTCATTATTCCACACAGGAGCCGCCCAGGGTTTGGAGGACTCCGCCTGTCCACGCAAAGGTCTTTGTGATCACTGAGAAGCAAGCTTACTTGGTTGGAAATGGTGTTGATAAAGTGGGAAATAGATCCTGGGAACATCTTATTTTTTCAATTCTCATTGCTTCTGGATAGAACCCAACAATTAGAGGCTGCTAGCTACATCACACAAATCCCTTCCTAGGCAAAGGGTCAACATATTTTGGAACTTCTGATATTGTCGATATTGGGGTCCAGAAAACATCTGGAGCCCAGAGTTTAAGACGGTGTAATACTCATTCATTCCCCTCAGGGTAACTCTAGACATTTTCATTCTGTGAGGCTAAGTGAGATAGAACAGCTTATTTGGCTATAGTTTTTGATCCAGTAGTTATCTCTAAATTAAAACTGAGCTCAAGATTCTCCCAAAGCGGGGAGAACGTAATCACGTTCTAGGAAACAGCAAGAAGTGTCCCAAGGAGGTCTAACGTACCTATTGTCTCCAAGAAACCTCAGTAAGCTTCCTCCTTCAGATGGCAGACCAATTCAAGTGTTCAGTAAGTGGTGATGATTAAGCATCATCACCTCCAGATAGGTGTCAATGCCTTTGCTGACCTCCTCTGCTTTTGGTAATTAACATCAGACCTGGCAGAGTCCAGCTTCAAAGAAATAATCCCACAGTGGCTAGTCAAAGTTTGTAAGTGTTGCTGAACTTTTCGCCCTCATTCCTGTTTGGGGCAAGCATCTCAGAGGAGAACATCCCCACCGAGGATTGTCGTTTTGAAACTAAAGGCTGTTGCTTCCAAGTTGCTTCCAAGGGTAGTCAAAACATTTTATTTACTTAGGTGGTTGACAAATACAGCACCAATGATCTCCAGCAGGGGTTGAAACCTTTGAGCTGTGAGCATAATCTGATCCACCACATCCCTCAATCCAACCTTCCGGGTCCATTCCTGCAAACCCTAACCACCTGCTAGTCATTGACAATCTGGAGCGAGTGCAGAGGAGGGCAACCAAGATGATCAGGGGTCTGGAAACCAAGCTTTGATAATTATTTATTTATACCCCGCCCATCTGTCTGGGTTTCCCCAGCCACTCTAAGTGGCTTCCAACAAAACACTAAAATACAATAACCTATTAAACATTAAAAGCTTCCCTAAACAGGGCTGCCTTCAGATGTCTTCTAAAGGTCTGGTAGTTGTTGTTCTCTTTGACATCTTGTGGGAGGGCGTTCTACAGGGTGGGACATCTTGTGGGAGGGCGTTCTACAGGGTCTGCCTGGTTCCCTGTAACTTGGCTTCTCGCAGCAAGGGAACCACCAGAAGGCCCTCGGCAGTACAGACACTCCTTCAGGTATACTGGACCGAGGCCATTTAGGGCTTTAAAGGTCAACACCAACACTTTGAATTGTGCTCGGAAACGTACTGGGAGCCAGTGTAGGTCTTTCAAGACCAGTATTATGTGGTCTCGGCGGCCACTCCCAGTCACCAGTCTAGCTGCCACATTCTGGATTAGTTGTAGTTTCTGGGTCACCTTCAAAGGTAGCCCCACATAGAGCACATTGCAGTAGCCCAAGCTAGAATACTGCCTGCAAAGCAGTAATTTGTGGATATGAGAAATCCCACCTCTCTTATATGGCCAGGCACAGCTCCTATCTCTGCTCACCCTGCTTACTTTAGGAGAAATGATTAACAGAGCTGGGTATGTTTAGCCTGGAAAAGAGGAGACTCAGAGGGGATATGATAGCCACCTTCAAATATCTCAAGGGCTGTCTTATGGAAGAGGGAACAAGCTTGTTTTCTCTTGCTCCAGAGTGTAGGACCTTATCCAATGGCTTCAAGTTACAAGAAAAGAGATTCCGACTCAACATCAGGAATAACTTTCTGGCAGTAAGAGCTGTCTGACAGTGGAACGGACTCCTCAGGGAGGTTCGCTTAGTGCCTTCATTATATATTATTCTATATTCATTATATATTTTTAGGTGCCAGATGAAAACGTTCCTCTTCAACCTGGCCTTTGTCTGATTAATATCCAACAGCCTTTTAAATGTATCTGTGGGAAGGGGAGAGGATAATGTTTTGTTGTTTTGGTTTAATTATTTGCTGGTGTTTTATCTTGTATTTTATTCTGTGAGTCACCCTGGGATCTCTTATTGAAGGGTAGTATACACATTTGATTGATAAATTAAATAAACAAGTAAGGTGCAAACACAACAGCAGGAGCTCCAGATTGACGCCGCTGGTTTGTTTGCACCGCACTGACCTCACCATTGCACCCCTCGTCTTCTTTGTCCTGCTGTGACTCAGCTATATGAAGGTCTGCCATTGCTTACAGACAGCCTCCCACCAGCAGCAGCTCACAAAACAGATCCACAAATACAGGGACCAGAACCTCCAGCAAACCCAGATCCCTGTTCTATCCCCGTAAATCTACACAGGCAACACTATTGTAGGACCTAATCCTGTTGGTCACAATACGGAGAGATGGTTCACCCGCTCATCTTCAAAAATGATTCACTGGCATTGCCCTTCTGCCTTCTGCATTATTTCCATTAACCTGCAGGAGCTCTCTACATAAGTGCAGAGCTGTGCATACAAATGTACATTATTGGTAAAAGTCAAGCACCACCCATTGCATGGCTCTCTCATTTTTCATTGCCCTTTGCGGTCACATGTTGCATGACATAGCTTCATAAACAAGAGATGTAATAATAATAATAATAATAATAATAATAATAATAATAATAATAATAATTTATACCCTGCCCATCTGGCTGGGCTTCCACAGCCACTCTGGGCGGCTTCCCAAAAAAAATATTAAAATACTGTATATAAACAGGTGAAGTATAGTATTCATGCTTGTGTGGCAATTGGGTTTGTGAAAAATACAAGTAATACCTTGCAAATGGGGAAAAGCTTCATTGTCAACTGAACGGCCATTTATCAGGAAATTCAATTCTATCACCTGTGGTTTGAACTGGCATTATGGGTTTTTGTCCAACTACATGAGTTATTTAGCTATCAATGCCATGGTGTTTGTGCTATCATCAGCAGGGCCTTGGTATAGAATTGGAAGGGATCCCAAGAATCATCTAGTCTAATCTCCTGCGATGCAGGAATCATAGCTAAACAATCTCTGGCAGATGGTCAAAGAGATGGTTCAGAGGCATTACATTCTCGAAGCAACACTAGTTCTGATCCCATGCCATTATTTAAGACCCAGGCACACTATTGCCAGTCCATCTGCAATGAGGACATAACGCCAAATATAAAATGTGCTGTATTTAAAGAAATCCTGTATTAAAACACACACACCCTGATTAATTTCTCAGAGGGGAAAAGCGGCGCTAGCTGAAAGGAACAGCGATGTTGATCTCATTCCATTACTTTCAACTCTGCGATGCCTACTGAAGCATAATGATGTTTTAGAAGGAAAAGGAAATAAAGTGTTTCGCAGACTGCAAAGGAGTTGTGACATTTCACAGATTCATAATAGGCTTTCTGAAGTTCTGGCATTAACTCTTTTGTGCTACTGTACCTTGGTACTAAATGCAGCCTTTGTTCCGCACACAAATGATCTTGTTTGGAGTTCTTCAGTAGCTCTCAATTCACAGCAAGGAAACTTGCGGATTTTTTTCTTTCTTAGCCTAGTTTAGTTGTGAGGTAGCTAATCTGGGACAGGACTTGCCAGTTCACCTCATCTGACCTGAGTTTTCAAGGTTTTAGGACCTACATGGGGAAAATAACAGAAACCTGGGGGTGAAAATGCTTAGGAGGAGTGATTCTGTTTTCATAAAATCATAGCATAGGAAGGAGACTTGGAGGTCATAAAGTGAGTCTGTGCACATCCACACCTAGATCTGGTTCAGGGCCCAATTTGGTACCTTGGATCTGGCCTCATCTGACTCAGGATGAGCCAGACCTGATCTGACTTGGGGTCCAAACCAAAGTGGGGGCTTTGCACAGCTCTACATTTTATTAGGGTTTAATCTCCCCAGTCCCTGAGTCCGTCCTCCAAGTTCTGCCCATCACTTGACCCCACTCCTATATTCCTCACTGTTGTTTTTTGCTGGTTGGGTGAACAAAATGCAAGGGGGTGAGTCATGGAAGGGGAAGTATCTGAGAAGAAGAGTGTGTGTCTATCATATCCAGGGAATTTAGTTTTGCACCATGGGCTTTGTAGTGTTACACACTGTCTGCAGTTCCCATGCAGGCATGCTTAAATGAGTGAGGTCAAGGATGGTTCAGTGCTTGCTCCACCTCCCCAAACTATGTTTTCCTCATTCCGTGTCCTGCATGATATATTTTTCTAGCACCACCACACAGCAAAGAGGGATTTAGGGCAGTGAGACCAGTTTCCCTGAGCTGAGGGCATGCCTTCCCGCCTCCTTCTCAAAGCCTAGCGATCACTTGTTTTGCATTTCCCCAGCTTTGGGGAAGCAGTTCCCCAGCTATGGGGACCCTGATGGAGCCCTCATAACTCCTTCCCAACCCCCCTTCACTTACCTGGTTTCGGGAAGGCAGAGTAAGCGCTGGGTGATGGTGGTGGGGATTGTGTCAAATTTTGGCCTCTCACAGGGCACCACACTGTCGTACCTTGGTTGTCAAACAGAATCCATTCCGGAAGTCTGTTCGACTTCCAAAAATGTTCGACAACCAAGGCGCGGCTTCCGATTGGCTGCAGGAGCTTCCTGCACTCAGTCAGAAGCCGTGGAACCCGCGTCGGAAGTTTGAACGTTTCCAAACTGGAACACTCACTTCTGGGTTTGTGGCGTTCAGGAGCCAGAATGTTTGAGTCACAAGGCATTCAGGATCCAAGAAGATTTGATATCCCGCTTTATCACTACCCTAAGGAGTCTCAAAGTGGCTCACAATCTCCTTTCCTTTCCTCCCCCACAACAAACACTCTGTGAGGTGAGTGGGGCTGAGAGACTTCAGAGAAGTGTGACTGGCCCAAGGTCACCTGGCAGCTGCATGTGGAGGAGCAGGGAATTGAACCTGGGCCACCAGATTACGAGTCCACCACTCTTAACCACTACACCACACTGGTACAACTGTATTACCAATGTCCACTCCTGATTACAGCTTACAAGGAATGGAAGGTTATTCTAGATCCCCACGCCATGATGTGATACATGTAGAAAGTCAAATAACCTGCTATCAGTAAGAAGAATTTATTTCCCCCCTCATTCATGATCGGAAGCAGTAATGCATTTGCACATGTATGCATTAATAAGAAGCTTGTGACATATCAATATGTAATGCTTGCAGTCTGACGGCTACAGCTATTTTATTGATTTTAACTGGAGCTGAAAGGTGATAAAGTTACCTAACCTGCCATGACCGGATGTCTGGCAGGAAGAAAATAACCCTACAATTAATGGCATTTCTGTTTCCATTATCAGCTGTTCCTGGTACCTAATTACAGCGACACAAACTGAGATGGGGAGGGGGCATGTGAGAAAAGAGCTAACTGTCACCTGACAGTTCAGAAGAAGATTAATGGGTAGTATTTATGAGGTACCAGCAATAAATAAGATAATAAGGTTTCCGGAACATGGCACAAACATTCATTCCAAGTTGTAAAGCGGTGTGAGTACAGTAATAAATCTTTAGTTTGTTAATCATTTTGTAAGTGATAAGGTGAGCCATAATTTGGCCATGGAAAGCTGAGGAGCTGGAAAGACATTCAATTAGTTCCTCGGCAAGGAGGCCGTGCCACACACTACATTATCCTGTCGGAGAGATGTCAGGGAATCTGTTCCATCAGCAACCTAATCCTAAATGCAGAAGATCTAGGAGGGGAGGGCCCTAGCTTAGCAGCAGAGCAGGTGCCTTACATGAAGGTCTGAGCACCTCAGTCCCTGGAAGTTCTGGTTGAGAGGAAGTCAAGTACAGGGCCTGGGAACAGGGATGGCCCAATCTATTCATTCCAATTTCGATCACTTTCACATTTTTCCAATATTGAGTTCAGCTTGCCCAGTCACTTTGCAGTTCCCACCCCCTTAAAATAAAAATAAAAATGGCACAAAATTCCATACACAATGTCATATATACTCGGTCCAGCATACCTGAAGGAGCACGATTTCTGTTCTCATCCTGAAGCAAAGTTCTTAACCCGAGGTACTATTTCTGGGTTAGTGGAGTCTGTAACCTGAAGCGTATGTAACCTGAGGTACCACTATATGCGTCATAACTCTATGACACCAGATGGCTCTTTGGAGTACCATTTTTTGCCAACAGAACTTCCCTCTATGAAGTTTACAACACGTTGGGTGGAATTGCTTCTTTGATGTGTCTTGATCCAGCCCTGGAGAGAGCTGGAGCAGGGCACCAGTGATGTCAGGGTTGTGTGTGATGGTCAGAAGGACCACCTCTTGGCTTCAGTGGTACACCTGCAAACCCATGCATTTCCTGTTCTCAGTCACATCCAAGTAAGGTGGGAGGCTGTCTCAGTGGCTCTGACCTATCACCACCCAGGCCACCACTGCCCTGATCATTGGCCACCTCTGTAGGGCTGCAGGTTCTTCTGTTACCTTAAAGATCACCTCCCACTTTTTATTCTGGACAATGAGCCCCAATTTTCTGTTCTTGTTTTCAGTTTGCTGATCTTATTATTAGGGATTTATGGTTTATTGTAAGCCACTCTGAGTATTTCCGAAAATTGAATTGCTTAAATACATAAATAAATTGTTTGCTGTAAGGAGTCTAATTTTCATAGGATGAGAATCTTTAGGACAGGGATGGGGAACATGACAATGTTGGACTCCCAACTCCCATAAGCCCCTGTGAGCATAGTCAATTGCTGGGGGTGATGGGAACTGCAGTCCAACAACATCTGAAGGAACACAGGTTTCCTACAGGATGCCTTACTCAGCCATTTTGTTTCTCACAATAATTATACTAAATGCCAGAATAAGTGTATACAGTGGTGCCCCGCAAGACGAACGCCTCGCAAGATGAAAAACCCGCTAGACGAAAGGGTTTTCCGTTTTGGAGGCGCTTCGCAAAACGAATTTCCCTATGGCCTTGCTTCGCAGCGCTGCGTTTCTCCGCTCTCCCGGGAAGGCAGGCGGGGGGAAGCAAAGACTTTCGCCCCCCGCCGGCCTTCAGAAGAGGTCGGGGGACAGACTGTCCCCGGACCTGGTCTGAAGGCGGTTTCCATAGGAACGCATTAATTGATTTTTAATGTATTCCTATGGGAAACCGAGCTTCGCAAGACGAAAAGACATGCAGAACGAATTAATTTCGTCTTGCGAGGCACCACTGTAATGATGTTCTGGCAATACAGACTTGCAGATGATGGGGAGTAGAATGAATCATAAATTGTTGTAAACCGGGGTTTGTTTGTTTTTAGAAGAAATATTCATTATTGTAAAGTTGTCTTGTTAGGACTTAATATTTTTCAAAGTAATTGAAATCGGGCGTTTTCTCCCTCCCCAAGTCTGCACACACCTCTATCGTTCAAAGAGCAAGCGGCTAATCTACCTGAGATCAATTTTCTTCAGACAAATCTCTTCTCCCTAATTCCCCTGTTGCCTTAGCAACAGCCAACTCCATCTGGCCTGACTCAGCTCCCAGCGAAATGGAACCTGCCCTGTTTGCCATGATCCGTTAATTTATTTAAAAATGCAAAGATATGAAAGCAAGTGCATGACCCTAGGTGAGCTTATCCTTGCAACAGCTACCTATTAGTTTTGAGGTTTATCTTGACTACCAAAATGGCGTCTGCAGGCCTTCTGGAAAAATCCTGCCTTTGGTTCAACACGCAACTAGAAAGGCTGCAGTTCTTGCAGCCATCTGCCGAACTTCAGCCAAGCGGTGGACTTTTGGTAGGTCAGCAGATGCTGATCAGACAGGACAAGAGGAAATGAGCAGGAAAAAGTGGTTCTTAATGTATCTGCTCGATCAGAGGCGGGCAACCTTAGGTTCAGGAACCAAGTACAGGCCTCAGGCCTCAAAAGACTTCCCAAGGGAACCCCACATGGTTTTGCCTGGCGAGAACTGAAATAATCAGTGGCGAAGCTACCTGCTCCAACACCAGGAGTGGTGTACAACCCGGGGGCGTGGCTGACAGGCGTCCCAAGGGGCATGGCGTGTGTCCCAGGGGGTGTGGGGCGCCGCCCGTGGGGGGCGTGGCACACATCAGGCGTGCGTGCAGCAAACAAAGAGCATCTCAGGGGTGTGCACTGAGCACCGAGCGCCCCACAGAGAAGGATGTGTGAGTGTGTCTAGAAATTACCCTATTGTAAAGGTAAAGGGACCCCTGACCATTAGGTCCAGTCATGGCCGACTCTGGGGTTGTGGTGCTCATCTCGCTTTACTGGCCGAGGGAGCCGGCGTACAGCTTCCGGGTCATGTGGCCAGCATGACTAAGGCGCTTCTGGCGAACCAGAGCAGCACACAGAAATGCTGTTTACCTTCCCGCCGGAGCGGTACCTATTTATCTACATGCACTTTGACGTGCTTTCAAACTGCTAGGTTGGCAGGAGCAGGGACCGAGCAACGGGAGCTCACCCCGTTGCGGGGATTCGAACCACCAACCTTCTGATCGGCAACTCCTAGGCTCTGTGGTTTAACCCACAGCGCCACCCTCGTCCCACCCTACTGTACAAAGGGGAAAAAATACATGCATTTGTCTCTGGCCCCACTCACTACTGGCATGTGGCCCCCATAGGGTCTCTCAGAAAGGAATGTGGCTCTCAGGCTGGGAAAGGACCCCCCTCCCTGTGCTAGGTTTTTCAAACTTAGGGGAAAACCTGGGCATCAGAGGGAGTCTTTTTGTAACCTGTGGCTGAAGACTTCAGACTAACTTACTGCCCCACTCCCTGCAGCTAAAAGCAGATCTCTCTCCAATAGCTACTGACTTCAGCAGATTTAACTGTGTAGAGTCAGTTGAACTATATGAGGGGAAAATGGAACCAAAGGCTTTTGAGTGTTGAGATTGAGCATTGTTAACAAACTCCTACAGATCCCCCAAGTGTTCCTATTTTCCAGGGACTGTCCCGGATTACAGAAGCCGTCCCAGGTTCTAATTTGATCCTGGAATGTCCTTCTTTTCCTTAGGATATTCCTATTTTCATTGGAGAAATGTTGGAGGGTATGGAGTTATGTGACCCCTGAGCCAAGGAGATAAGTAACTATGCAACCTTTAGAAGACAGTTGAAGGCAGCCCGGTACAGTGGTGCCCCGCAAGACGAATGCCTCGCTAAACGAAAAACCCGCAAGACGAAAGGGTTTTCCGATTTTTAGCGGCTTCGCAAGACGAATTTCCCTATGGGCTTGCTTCGCAAGACGAAAGCCCATAGGGAAATCTCCGGGGACAGCGGGGAAGCGCAGCTCGCCTTCTCCTCTGTTCCCGGACCTGTCCTAAGGCTTGCGGTGGGAGGTCCGGGAACAGAGGACAAGGCGCGAAGGGCTTTTCCTCTGTTCCCGGGGCTTGCGGTGGGAGGAGGGTTTTTCCTCCCCACCGCCAACATTCAGAACAGCATTCTGAATGTTGGTGGTGGGGAGGAAAGCCCTCCTCCCACCACAAGCCTTCAGGACAGGTCCGGGAACAGAGGGGAAGGTGCGCAGCGCTTCTCCTCTGTTCCCGGACCTGTCTTGAAGACTTGCGGTGGGAGGAAGGTTTTCCTCCCCACCGCCAACATTCAGAAGGCTGTTCTGAAGGCTGGCGGTGGGAAGAAAAGCCCTTCTCCCCTGCCAGCCTTCAGAAGAGTTCCCGCCTAGGCTGTGGATAGCAGCCTGCTGCCCCGCGCGAGGGGCGCTCTTAAGCAGAGCGCCCCTCACGCGGGGCAGACATTTGCCGCTTGGGGAGCCCTGCAGGGGAAGTCCTGCAGGGCTCCCCAAGCTGCAAATGTCTGCCCCGCGCGAGGGGCGCTCTGCTTAAGAGCGCCCCTCGCGCGGGGCAGCAGGCTGCTATCCGCAGCTTGGAGAGCCCTGCGGGGAAGTCCTGCAGGGTTCCCCAAGCTGCGAATGTCTGCCCTGCGCCCCTCGCGTGGGGCAGCAGGCTGCTATCCGCAGCTTGGAGAGCCCTGCGGGGAGGTCCTGCAGGGTTCCCCAAGCTGCGAATGTCTGCCCCGCGCGAGGGGCGCTCTGCTTAAGCAGGCTGCTATCCGCAGCTTGGAGAGCCCTGCGTTTCTCCGCTCACCCGGGAAGGCAGGCAGGGGGGAGCAAAGACTTTTGCCCCCCGCTGGCCTTCAGAAGAGGTCCAGAAGCCTTCGCTGCCGCCTGCCAGCATTTTAAGATCGCCCCGGGACAGCGGAGAAGTCTCCGCTGTCCCGGGATGGCAGGCGGGGGAGGGGGAAGCAAAGACTTCCCCCCCCCCGCTGGCCTTCAGTAGAGGTCGGGGGACAGACTGTCCCCAGACCTGGTCTGAAGGCGGTTTCCATAGGAACGCATTGATTGATTTTCAATGCATTCCTATGGGAAACCGTGCTTCGCAAGACGAAAAACTTGCAAGACGAAAAGACTTGCGGAACGAATTAATTTCGTCTTGCGAGGCACCACTGTATAGCGAAGCATTTTTACAAATGTTTTATTATGTTTTCATATATGTTGGAAGCTGCCCAGAGTGGCTGGGGTAACCAGACAGCTGGGTGGGGTGTAAATAATAAAATTACTGTTATTATGCAATAGGAAGTCCCTATTTTCATCGGGGAAATGTTGGAGGGTATGCTCTTACAGGCACAGCAAGTCATGATGTATGTACTCGGGTTTTTTCTGGCTCGCTAACAATAACAGTGTTATCATTGCATAAAATATTTATACATCAACAACATAAAAATATGCTAATAGTGACAGGCCTCTGCCTCCTGAGACATTTTCAGCATGCACTGAATATGTGTGTCTGCGTCAAGCAATTTGTCCTGCCACAGTCCTGTGAAACAAGAGGAGGGATTTCTTTCATTATTTTAAGACTCTTAGGCTGGCATTCGATGCAAAATATAAAATATTCCTGTATTACAATGGAAAATAAAAAAGTATACAACACAGTACAGTGGTACCTCGGGTTACATACACTTCAGGTTACTGACTCCTCTAACCCAGAAATATTATCTCGGGTTAAGAACTTTGCTTCAGGATGAGAACAGAAATCGTGCTCCGGCGGCGCGGCAGCAGCAGGAGGCCTCATTAGCTAAAGTGGTGCCTCAGGTTAAGAATGGACCTCCGGAATGAATTAAGTACTTAACCTGAGGTACCACTGTACAGTGTAAAAAAATAAAATAAATAAAATAAAATAAAAGAGTAAATGCAGCATAACATAGTCAAAAGATAAAGGGACTAGGGAGAACATCTGCCTGGTGAGGAGAGTTGAAGGTCAGTGGTAGAGCATTTGCTTTGCATGCAGAAGGTCGCAGGTTCAATCCCCAACACCTCCAGGTTGGGCTGAGAGACACTCTTGTCTGAAATACTGGAGATGTTCTACTAGTCAATATAGACCAGGGATGAACAACTTGTGGCCCTCCAGATGTTGTTGAGATTCCTGTTTCCATCATCCCATACCACACGCCAGGCTGCTGGGAGCTAGAGTTTTGTAACATTCTCCACATTCCTAGCTTAGACAATACTGGGCAAGATGGACTCAAAGGTCTTATATGTTCAAAAGAAGCTTCCTTTGTACTAATGCAGAAGATACATCCAGCCTCCCTGGGGAGAAGCGTCCACACTGAGAGTGCCCTCTCCTCCATCACCAATTGCCTCACCTCACATAGCAGGATGATGGCTTCAAAGAAGTCTTCAGTTGAGGGCAAGCTCATGGTGAGCATCTACAGACCCCCAAGCCATGCAGGGCATGGAAGGTGACCACTAACACTTTGAGCTGTGTCCATAAATGGAACAGATGGCAATGTGGCACTGGTAAGATATCCAACTTAACTGGTTCCAGTTGACAGCCTAGCAGCTGTATTCTTGTCTAGTCTTTTCCATGTTTTTAGCTTGTTCTGTTTTACCTGTGTAAGCCACCTTACTGGGGAAAAGCCAGGATATAAATCAATATCACAATAATGCTAACAATATTCTGAGATAACTGCAATTTGTGAACAGATTTCAAAGGTAGCCTCCGCGTATATTAATTTACAGTAGTCTAATCTGAAAGTTAACAAAGCATGGATAACAGTCTGGGCAGGCTACTCCTATCTAGCTGAGGTATAATACTTGGTTCAGACATTTTGCTGGGGGCAGTTGGGAGCTCTGAGTAGTTCCAACTGAACTCAGGATTCCTGAGTTCATGGGATAAGTCTCAGCTTCAGCCATGAGCTAATTTCTTACATATTCTGTGGGAATGTTCAGGGATGCAGGAGAGGATATATTGTTTTATTATAGCCTTTCCAACTTGTGTTAACAAGTTCACAATTTAGCAGAGTAACTTTCCCCTTTTTAAACTTGCAGCGGATGTGTTTGCTCAGGTTTGCTAAAGCCTGTATAATAACTGTTCTGGTATTTCCCCCTTATTCCCTCATAAAAGATAACAGTCTTCTATAAAAGTATAAAAAGAGTTTACTCACATTCTGTTCACAATTGAATCCCAGAAGGCAGACTTAGCTTAGAAAAGTTACATACACCTGGAAACTATCTCATAAGGAGACAATCCCTTTGTCCTCTCTTGGCTGGAAGCCAAGAGAGGATCTTTGGCTAAGCAGATGTTCCTTTTCGATGCATGTAGTCAAAGAGAGAGAGATGGCTGCCCTGCCCTGTGCTTTTGTCATTACCTGCACAGGTGAGGCCACGCCCATCTCTAGTCACATGAAGAGGAAGCCTGTCCCAGCCCAGAAGGAAACAGGAAGTTTACCTGCTGGCTGGACAAACATTCCTCCCCATGTGTAAACATGTTCACTCTATGAATGTTGTACTTGACTGCTCTTGTGTTTCACATCCCACACATTCTCCCTATTGCTGCTGCATCAAAGTCCATGGCAGAATGTGGCAGCCGTGTCAGGACTGGAGTCAGACATAGGTCAACAAGCAAGAAGCAGAGTTTGTCACTGCAGTTAACTCTTTTATTTTATTTTTTTAAAAAGCATGCAATACTGCCCAGTAAGTCTTGCACCTATAGAGCAGTTGCTGGGACTGACAGTCCCTGCCTTCACCCCCCTTGAAGAAGAAGAAGAAGAGTTTGGATTTGATATCCCGCCTTTCACTCCCCTTCAGGAGTCTCAAAGCGGCTAACAATCTCCTTTCCCTTCCTCCCCCACAACAAGCACTCTGTGATGTGAGTGGGGCTGAGAGACTTCACAGAAGTGTGACTGGCCCAAGGTCACCCAGCAGCTGCATGTGGAGGAGCGGAGACACGAACCCGGTTCCCCAGATTATGTGACTGCCGCTCTTAACCACTACACCACACTGGCTCTCCAAGACTCCTCCTCCATGCTGGATGTTTCCCAAGCAGTCTCAAACTGCATTGGGGCATCTCTAATCTCTGTTCCACTCTGTACGTCCTTGGAGACAAGGGTGGAGGGGAGCTTGCCATAGTGGGCAAGGCAGGCTCCCTGTTTTCTTCTGAGGCCTCTTGGCCCTCCTCCTCTATTTCAGCCTCGGAGTCTAAACTGCTCCCTATCACAGGCTCTCTGTGTTCACCAAATCATGTTGCCCCTTAAGTATCTAACATATGGTTACCAGATGTCCCCGTTTCCTGGGGACAGTCCCCAGATTTACAAATCTGTCCCAGGACAAAATCTGTCCCCAGAATGTCCCTGGATTTCATTTAATGTCCCCGGATTTATATTTTAAGTGTTGTAGATTTATTAGTAGGGAATGAATGTTGCATCATTGGTTCAGTGGCACAAGACACATCATATGGGGACTTCAGGCGAGGCAAAATGGTGGGTGCCATGGCAGCAAGCAGCTCCTGAAGCCAGCCATAGCCAACTGTGCCACCAGGCTGGCTCTGGGCTGCTGAGACTGCCGCTGCTGCCACAACTGCTGAAGGGGAACTAGGGACACCTGGCACGTCAACTAGGGGAACCACTGACACCCTCCCCCCATGACCCAAATCGAGCCAGGAGCAAGAGCACCTGGCCACCTGGCCAACTGCCCAGTGGCACTCCGGGGCCAGGAAAACCCCGGAGCCGACGCAGGGAGGAAAAGGAGAGGAGAAGGAGAAGGAAGAGAGAGAAAGAGGAAGCAGAAAAAAGAGGGGAGCCCCGATCTTGCCGTGCCATTGCCACTGCCGCTGAGGGAGAGAGGTAGGAGAGCACCGGGTGGGCAAGGACATGTAGCCAAGCCCAGGCCCAACCCGAGCCTACTCCATGGTGGCTAGCACTTCAAGAAAGCAGGTTGGGGCCCAGAGGTAGGCCATGCAACAGAGGAGACCACAGAAGAGAAGATATCACTTCTTAATTTTTTTAAAAACAACTCTTTTTAATAACTTTTTTTTCTCTTTTTTAAAAAAGGGTCCCCGGATTCTTTGAAAAAATCTGGTAACCATAATCTAACAACTCCTACCATTTTTCACCCTCTGACCTCTGCTCTGTACCACCACCAATCCCCTGGCTCTGAGCCTTCCTCTTCTGGGGTTTCCCTTAGGGGTTCCCCAGCTGGTGGTTTGCACTACTCCTCTGAATCCAGCCAGTCGCTGACAACTAAGTAGCAGGAAAACAGGTAAGGCCAGGCTGTCCTTTCAAACATTTCTCTGTTTGAATGCTACATTAGCAAGTCTGGAATAACCACCACATATCAACCACTATAGCAAGATCATTACACAAAGGTCCAAAAGCCACTAACATTAACCACAGCAACCCCTGGCTGACGAAATGTGGAATCAAGCCTGCAATAACTATTGTACCCCCAAATCCTACATACTGAATTCTGCATATAAGGCTGTCTGTCAGGTTGTTATGATGAGCTCTTTAATAGCCAGTTAAAATAGGTATAATTCCACCTAGACAGCTTTGAACCCCCCCCCCCCCCATTTCATTAATGTTACGGAATTTAAATGTATGTCCTAATTGGGCATCGTTCCTGGTGGGAATATTTCCTAAAATTAAAACCAGGGCAAATATATGCATTATGCTAATGCCAATTGACTAGAGAGCTAGATTGTATCAGTACCTACAAGGTGTAAGACAAGAATAAAAAGGCTTTGCTGAAAGTGGGAGCCTTGCCTCTATATTGGCGTTCATTCCCACCCCCCACCAACCAAATTCAAGTGGCCAGCTATGTGAGCTTAATGGCCTGGCTCGCCTGTCCCTCCCTCCCTCCCTCCCTCCCTCTGAAATTCTCTTGTTTGCATTATCAGAATTCAATGGCGCCACTCTTACTCAAGCTTTTCTAATTTCGTGAGGGAATCAGATGCCCAAATAGGACTGTTGGCCCACACAGATGAGAAGTGGTGGGTGGAAGAAGTATTAGAGTGGTTGGAGCCAATATTACAGAGCAGTGCTAGCTGGTACTGATTGCGACTGGTAGGGTAGAAAGCAAGGAGACCAACAGTAGGTTGAGGGGAAACCAACGATGGGCAGAGCCACTCCCTGTTTAGGTGCATGTAAGAAGGCAGGCAGGTGGGCAGTGGCTGAGGGCAGGCTGAGATGTTGGGGCACTACACTCGAGTAGGACCCTGGCAGAGACACATGCCTGAATGGCATGTTCTCTCCCTCCTGGTCTTTCGTTTGGGAGCTTCAAAAGCCTTCTTCTGCCCAAACATCACAGCCAACCATCACCGGAACACTTAGGGATCCGCAGAGTCTGCGCAGTTGTGTAACAGAAACCCAGCAACTCAGCATTTTGGCTAATCTACTTTATTTACATATAAACACACATGGAGCACTGCAACATGGCTCCCTCTCTCTAATATCAGACAGCAAAGAGAAAAGGACAAAGGACAATAGTCCCACTTCACGGAACACAGTAACACAAACATCCTGTCTCCGTCACTTCCCACTCTGTGGAGTCAAAACATAAATCGTCATGTGAAAGACAACAATCTCATGACTGCAATCATGGAGCCAGGAATTCTAATAGTGGCTGAGGCAGGCTGAGTTGTTGGGGCAGTGCCCCATGTGCCATAATCAGAGGTTGATTTAGTACTATGAAACTAAAGAAACTTAAGCTTCAAGGCCCCCAATTCTGGAGGGGCCGAAGAAGCAACTTAAATCCACATTGCTAAAATTTTGGGTCTAGACCCACCTTGAGTGGCGCAACTTAAATTGGTTGTTGTTGTTGTTGTTGTTGTTGTTGTTGTTGTATATATTTCAACAATCCCAAAGTTTGACAGTCAGTAGGACAGAAGCTGTGAAGGTGTTGTGATCAGTCATGGAAGAACCCTGTCCCATTAAACTTTAATTAGTTTAATGTAAATGCCCAGTGCGCTTCCATCGTCACAAGTCCCACTACAGCAGAGTATTTCGCACAGCAGTTGAAGAAGGGCAGGAGAGGCAGTATCTTTTCAAAGAGGAGTCTTGGAGCATGCGGTTTGTAACTCAAAGATAAGGTTTATTTACAAAACAAAAAACAACCCTGGCGAAGAACCACACATCTCAGCAAACACGCCCAAAAAGGGGAGAAGGGAAAAACAAACACACAGGAGACTATTTATACAAACTCATGTTCCTGGAAGCCTAATGACCTCCAGCTGCTCAGTGATTAGAGCGTTTCTGCTACCCTTTAACCCTTTGATAGCAACACCCCCTCTCGCTCGTAACACTGAGCTGTACCAACCTTAATTCAAATTTAAACCTGAACAGAAACATTTATGAGATTGCGGACCCAAAGCTTTCGTAAAACCGTCTGCGAGATTTTCTTGGCTTGGACAATACTTTAGTTCAATTAAACCTTGTTTTACACTTTGGCATACATTTTGATAACGGATATCCAAGTGTTTTGTGTGGGCCTTGAATTGACCTGATTTAGCTAGTTTAATACAAGGTTGGTTGTCTTCCCACACTCTGATAGGTAGGGAACATTCTCCAAACAATTCTTGTACCAGTTGCTTATAAAATTCCAGTTCTCTACATATATCTGATAATGCATTAAACTCAGATTCAGTTGAATTTAAAGCTATAAGTGACTGCTTTCTTGATCTCCAACCAATTAGTGCATTTCCAAATTTTATCGCCATTCCTGACACTGATTTTCTATCTGGTCCAGCATCTGCCCAACTGCTGTCGGCCCAACATTCAAGTTGTGTGCTGCCCTCTGCTGATAGTTTTAAGCGAAACCTTTTGGTAGTTTGGAGATACCTTAAAACTCTTTTTACTCCTTGCCAAGCATGCATTGATGGTTTTTCAGCTTGTCTACACAGCATGTTGACAGCATATGTTATATCGGGCCGAGTCCACTGTGCAATGTGGAGTAGACTGCCTATCGCTGACTGGTAAACCCTGGGATTACTGAACTCTGCCTGTTGCTCAGTTTGAGCATCCTTTGTGTAACTTAACTCCATTGGGGTTTTAACGCCAGCACAGTTGTCCATTTTAAACCTTTCCAGCAACTGCTGGATCTTAGCTTCTTGGCTGAGCCAATAGTTCCCATTTTCATCTTGCTGAATTTTAACTCCTAGATAAACAGATACATTGCCTAGTGATTTTATCTGAAACCTTTCTCCAAGCTTTGTGGCAAATTGTTGTGCAAGTTTATCATCCTTTCCACTGTATAATAAATCGTCAACGAATATCAAGACTGCTTCTTGTTCACATCCCGAGCCTTTTAGATAAAGACACGCATCTGCTGCGCTCTTTCTGAACCCCATGCTCTCTAGAGCATCGTTTAAGCAGGAATTCCAATTACGGGCGGACTGTTTCAACCCATAAATGGATTTGTGTAGGCGCCAGACCTGGTTTGGCTTGTCTCCTTCAAAACCCGGTGGTGGTGTCATATAGACTTCCTCCTGTAAGTCTGCGTTTAAATAAGCCACATTGACATCAAAATGAAACAGCTTATTTCCCTTCTTAGCTGAAGAGGCTAAAAGCATTCTTAATGACTCCGATCTTGAAGTTGGTGCATAGATTTGAGAATAGTGAACACCTTTGCGCTGCGAAAACCCTTTTGCAACTAGTCGGGCTTTATATTGCACCTCCTCAGTAGTTGTAGGCTTTAAACGATATACCCATCGACAACCTACAGCTTGTTGCCCTTTCGGAAGCTCTGTACTTGTAAACACACCGAGTGACTTCATTGAAGCCATCTCTTTTTCCATTGCTTCCTGCCACTTAACGGCTTCTGAGCTTGGAAGCTGTTGTACCTCCATATAGCTATCTGGCTCACACTGTGCCATATTTACGTATACACTTGTCACCTTAAACCGCTCTGGCGGCTTGCCCTTTGTGGCACGATTTGACCTGCGCAATTGTTCCTCTTGTGCCCCCTCTGACCGTTGGCTGTCAGAATCTGTCTCAGACTTTATACCTGGATGTGCCTCTAGGGATAAAGACCTCCGTTTAGATACCTCCCTTGGGCTTGGTGTTGCAGGCGACCTGCTTCGCTTTTGCTGTCTGCTAGGCCTACTGACTGGCGATGTTGGAACACTCCTAGATTCTGGCTTTTCTACCTTAGGAGAAGAACCTTGTGCCTGGTCAGAATCTGCATCTGAACCATGTGCACCATCCCCTTCTGGCTCACTACTCTCTGGACTTTCATTCTCAGCATAAATGCCTAAATCATCTCTCAAAATGTCAGGGTTAGCATGTAAGTGAGTCCATCCAGATTGCTCACAAAATTCAGCGCTCCTACTGAGGACCACTCTTGTAGTATCCCCATTTGGGTTCACGAACCTCCAAGATTTGGCGTGTGGTTCGTACCCACAAAAGATGAGTTTCCTAGCCCTTGGACCTCCCTTTTTCCTTAACGCTTTTGGGATAAGTACATAGGCTGGACATCCAAACACCCGAAAGTAATTAATTTTGGGCTTCTTCCCATATAAAGCAAAATATGGGGTAGTGGCAATTACCGAATTATATACTCGGTTCAGAATATGAGTAGCCGCCTGCCAGGCTTCCGCCCAGTAACTTTGAGGGAGTTTAGCATCAAACAACATAGAGTTTGCCAACTCTTGCAGAACCCTGTTTTTACGTTCGGCCACGCCTCCTTCTTGGGGGGAATAAGGTGTAGACAGACGATGCTTAATTCCCTTTTTCTTAAAGAAATTCTGCAACACAGACCCGGTAAATTCTGACCCTCTGTCTGTCTGAAAAGCAAGTACTCTAGTACCGAATTCAAGTTCTACTGCATGAACCCAATTTTTAACTGTTTCTGCAGTATCTGCTTTTGTTTTGAGAGGAAAAAACCATGTAACCTTTGTTTTGTCATCCGAGAGACACAGTGCATACCTCGAACCTCCCATGCTAGCAACAGGCATTGGGCCACATAGGTCCATATGCACAAGTTGGAATACTTTGTCAGATTTCCTATCTGAACTGGGATAGCTGCATCTATGAACCTTCGCCCTTTTGCATGCAGTACAATCCAAATACTTAGTACATTTGTTCATTTTGCACCCTTCTGATAATTCAGGTTGCCTTTTAACATACTGAAAATTAATATGTCCCAGACGGCGGTGCCATAAATGGACACAAGAATTATGGGTAGGTGAGTTCACACAACCAGCATGAACCTGTTCAACTTCATCTGGACTTGTCTCAAAATAATATAACCCATCTCTGCATTCCACCTGCAAAAGAGATACGTTATTCTTTGAAATAGTGCAAACCCCATTTTCAAACACAGTTTTAAACCCATTTCTATCAAGTTCTGACACAGACAAAATACACCCCTTCAATCCCTTTAGCACGTAGGCATCAATTTCTGTTTGCAAACATTTCAAGAACACTGTGCCTACGGTCTCTAAGGAACGTTTAGTTGAATCTGCCATTGTCACAACTTTAAGGGTTTGCAAATATCTGCAATTCTGCAAACGGACACTAGATGGCGCCACCAGGTGGTGAGATGCACCACTGTCGATCAACCAGCGTAGATTGCTGCCTTGGCCACGCCCTTGCATCAATGACATTGCTGAAGCCATGTGCTGTGTGCTGTGGGAGTAGCCACAACCTCCTCCTCTTCTTCGACGTCCCCTGGAACTCCTTGTCTGGTAACTAGGGGTAACGGCCTTGGTGCTGTCTTGACCAGGTTCACGTGTGCAATTCCTAATTAAATGGGAAGGGGAACCACAGCGAAAACAGTGTCTAGCTGCAAAAGCATTTACTGTGTGCTGAAACTCAGCATCAACACTCTTAGGCACAGCATAACTCCCCTTTAAAGACAAACCTCTTTCTCTTTGCCTTTTATCCTGTTCATCTGCAAGCCGAGATGAAATGTATTCAAGGGTTAATTCAGTTGAAGGCATAGCTTCCAAAGTTAGAGCTAGAGTCTCATAGCTTTTATCAAGAGAAGACAACAATATGTATGACTGCTGCTCCATAGAGAAAGGAATGCCCAGCTGTCTTAGTTGATTAAAGGCAGACACCATTTTGGCAATATGTTCTTTCACACACGCTCCCGGTTGGAGACGTAAATCAAACAAACATCTTGTAGCATGGATCTTGGCCCCCGCAGTGTTTCTGGAATTTAGCCGCTGCAGAACCGTCCAGACCTCATGCGTGTTCTTTAACTCAGAAACGTAAGGCATTTGCTCTGGTCCCACTGCCAAAACTAGTAGACCTTGGGCTTTCCTGTCACGTTTCTGTGAAGCTGCTGCTGTTGCTTTGTCTTCTGCAGACGCGTCTGCAGCTGCCTGTAAAGGCGGTGCTTCAGTGCAACTCCACAACTCTTTTGCTTGCAACCAAACCCTTACTCTAGCCTTCCAATCTTGCCAATTTTTCCCATTGAGTCGCGTAAACGGGACAGAAAAACTTTCCTGGGACTCTGCCATCCTCCCTGGGGCTTAGGAACGATACTCACACACCTGTAGACCGTCTCCCAGCTGCTGAGGTGGCTCCTTGAAGAATAAGACGTCTTCCAGCGAGTACAAACTGCTGAGTGCCTGTTTAAAACTTTTCTAGGCACATTGCAGGACTCAAGCTGCTTTGAAAGGCTTTCGTTGTCGGCAACCGCTTCTGACTTCGCTCCAGTCCTTGCATAAATCACTCTGAACTGCACTCCATATCTCCTTCTTGACGTACAAACACCCATAACCTGTCCCATTAAACTTTAATTAGTTTAATGTAAATGCCCAGTGCGCTTCCATCGTCACAAGTCCCACTACAGCAGAGTATTTCGCACAGCAGTTGAAGAAGGGCAGGAGAGGCAGTATCTTTTCAAAGAGGAGTCTTGGAGCATGCGGTTTGTAACTCAAAGATAAGGTTTATTTACAAAACAAAAAACAACCCTGGCGAAGAACCACACATCTCAGCAAACACGCCCAAAAAGGGGAGAAGGGAAAAACAAACACACAGGAGACTATTTATACAAACTCATGTTCCTGGAAGCCTAATGACCTCCAGCTGCTCAGTGATTAGAGCGTTTCTGCTACCCTTTAACCCTTTGATAGCAACAAACCCCACTGAAGAAGACAACAATGGTTACCTAAACTTCATTGCTGGCTGTGAAGGGGCTCATGGGAATTGTATTCCAAACAGCTGGAGTGCATCAGGTGGTGAAGGCTATTGCATAGGATTACTGCCTCAGACTGCAGTCCTACCGTCCCTGAAGTTGATAGCTTGATTGGGTGGGGTTGGTGCTTCGGTATCAGCCACTGCTAGTAGATAGAAGTGTTGCCAGAGAGGGAGAAGGTCTGCCATGCAGGGACCCCCAGCTGCACCCAGATAACAACAACAACAACAACAACAACAACAACAACAACAACAACAACAACAACAACTTCACTTTTCACAGTGAGGGAACCGTCAGAAGACCTTCAGAGCTGGAGCTCAGTGTCTGGGCTGAACGATGGGGGTGGAGATGCTCCTTCAGGTATACAGGGCTGAGGCCACTTAGGGCTTTAAAGGTCAGCACCAACACTTTGAATTGTGCTCAGAAACGTACTGGGAGCTGAACTGAAAGCTACCAATAATGGTTCTATTGCAGTTGGTAGCAAACACAATCCCCCTCCAACAAGATTTTTTTTTGGGAGGGGCAGAGTCACCTGATCATGGTGACCCTCAACTACATTGGCAGAGTTAAAAAAAGAAGGGAGAAGCTTCTCCACCTTCCACCCTAGCTCCACCCTAGCTAGCAGGTCTTGGGATGCAGTGATGAATTTGCCACTCCTCTCCTTCACAACCTCACTTGTGCTTGAATTATTGGCTACTGAGGAGGGCTCTAAACTTGCAAGAATGATGCTCATTGTTGTGCTGCACCACCTGCCTTTACAAATTCATTTAGGGTTGATCTGTTAGCTCCTGAACACAACTGTATATAGAAGTTGCTAGCCTGTCGTGGAGGAGCTCCTCCACTAGCTTCCAAGCCAGATGGGTCATTGCTGCTTACCAGAAGGTAGAAGGGGGAAGGGTGAGGTGGTGGGGAGGTTGACACAGTGCAAATCCATGGTCAGGCATGCTGGATTGGCTCCACTGGTGTGTTTGCATCACAACAACAACCTCCCCACTTCCTTGCCCACCCCCTGTCCCTTCTGATAAGCAATAGGGACCCATCTGTCGGGAAGCTAGTATAGTTGCTCTGCCCACCCAAAGAGCCACTTCTGGCTATATGCTCACAAGAACTATGGTAGTTATTGTGCATTTAGATCTGGCCATTGAGAGTGTTTATCTATTGTTTCCTCATTCAGCGGCCAATATCAGCCGCTTCCCAAGAAGCCACATGGGTATTAAGAGCTGGTATTATTCCTTCCCCATTGTTTATTCTGGCAAGTGTCTCATGGCATGAAACTGAATCATAGGACAAATAAGAGACAATTTATTGAAGATCTCTCTCTCTCAATTATTACTTGCCAAATCCATTACTGAACAGGGTTATTTTCTTGGTCCTTTCAACAGCCCGCATTAATGAGATTCATGGGGTTAATCTTCCTTTCTGTGAAGAGAAAAAAGCCCACCGCATTTTTTTAATGAAAAAATGTGGCTAATTTTATTAAGTGGGATCTAGCATTGGTATTAAATCATCTCTATTTGGAGCGTGCATCTATAATTTATCCTTACAAAGGGTTAATACTTTCCCCACTGGGCACCTCCATAGTGAATTATTCATCCCAGTCTGTCCTGCCAAGAAAGAGGACTAAATCTCTTGCATATTTTTGCAGCCTTTATAGAGGTGAACTTGGACTGAATTTTGAATTTTGGTATCCAATCTTCAATAATCACTCATCCTCATAAACTCTGTGCTGGGGTGCTACTGAGCTCATTATAGTGTGGTCAACAAACAGGGCTATCCAAATAGGAAGAGGCTTGATTTCAAATGATATAGGGGTGGAAACATAGGAAGTTACATTACATCATCTCAGACATTATTGTCTACTCTGTATTGTCTATTTCATACTGTCTATTTGGACCGGTAGCAGTCTTCAGAGTCACAGTTAGAGACGTAAGAAGGCAGCAAATTTCCCTTCCAACCTGCATTTATGACAATAAGTGCTGTTTCTATTCTGTTGCAGTTCGGCTTCTGCCAAAAATACTATTAATCTTGATGCCTGCCTCTGCTTGAATTTAATGATGCCATTAATGACATCATTGATTCTATCATTCCACACCATTTGTTGTTGTTATTTAGTCGTTTAGTCATGTCCGACTCTTTGTGACTCCATGGACCAGAGCACGCCAGGCACTCCTGTCTTCCACTGCCTCCCGCGGTTTGGACTAACTCATGTTAGCAGCTTCGAGAACACTGCCCAACCATCTCGTCCTCTGTCGTCCCCTTCTCCTTGTGCCCTCCATCTTTCCCAACATCAGGGTCTTTTCCAGGGAGTCTTCTCTTCTCATGAGGTGGCTAAAGTACTGGAGCCTCAGCTTCAGGATCTGTCCTTCCAGTGAGCACTCAGGGCTGATTTCCTTCAGCATGGATAGGCTTGATCTTCTTGCAGTCCATGGGACTCTCAAGAGTCTCCTCCAGCACCATAATTCAAAAGCATCAATTTTTCGGTGATCAGCCTTCTTTATGGTCCAGCTCTCACTTCCATACATCATGATTGGGAAAACCATAGTTTTAACTATACGGACCTTTGTCGGCAAGGTGACATCTCTGCTTTTTAAGATGGTGTCTAGGTTTATCATTGCTTTTCTCCCAAGAAGTAGGCGTCTTTTAATTTTGTGACTGCTGTCACCATCTGCAGTGATCATGGAGCCCAAGAAAGTAAAATCCCTCACTGCCTCCATTTCTTCCCCTTCTATTTGCCACCATTTACTTCAGTGCAAAAGTCATTTATTTCGATGCAAAGGAAACATCAGGGGGAAAAGATGGGTGGTTTTTCTTTGGAATTAGTTTTGTTTGTGGAGTGAAAAACAACAGCAACAGTGAACACCAGTCATATTTGCTGACCTGATTTCCTTTCCTGGCCATGCTAACTGTGGCAATTTTGGTGCGGCCTAGGGTTGAATTCTCTGCCATTCCTAGTCTCATGCAGAGGTCTTTCTCATCCTACATGATCCTTTTAACTCTAGATGCTGGTGAATGAACCCATGTACAAAGGATGCAATCTACCAGCGTTCTATGGTCCGTCTCCCTAAAGGTGCAAGAAGGTTAGCAAGCACTCCTGTTTGGAAAACTCTATCACAACACTGAACACTGTTGCATTGAGACCAAATTCTGGGTGTCTTGATCTCCCCTGACAAGAATTCAGATAGACTGGCAAAAATGAACAGATCAAATAGTAATAAATGTTGGAGATGTAATAGAATGAATGGCACCCTATACCATATGTGGTGGGCATGTCCAGAGATTAAAAAAATTGGGGATATGATTCATGAGGAGATTAAAAAATTGATAAAAGTGTCATATATTAAAAGGGCAGAAGCATATCTATTACGAATTTTGAATAAGGATATTCCAAAAGACAAAATCAATATATTTCTGTATGCAACAACGGCAGCGAGAATGTTTGTAGCCAGTCATTGGAAAGGAAATTATATTCCAACAAAGGGGGAATGGTTAAGTAAACTTGTGAGTACCTGGAGTTAGCAAAATTGACGGATTTAATAAGGAATAAGTCAAAAAAATTAATTCAGAAACAATGGAAACGTTTAAATGATTATTTATGCAAGCAGGGCTCAAATACGAAAGTTTGGTTGTGTCTAGACTAACCTTATGAAGAATACAGAGAACATAAAGATTTGATTGATTATGAAAGAATCTAAGGAAGGGAAATGATTGAAGGACAGATGTAAATGCCAGTAAGACAAGTAAGAGACGTGTGGTGTATGCAGTAGAAGTCTATAAGTTTATAAAATATTATAAATTTTAGCTAAGATTTATATATTGCAGTATTTGAAGCAAGAATTTGGTAATATTCCAGGTTATGAAAAGTATTTTTTCTTTTGTCTTTTTTCTTTACATCTTTTATTTTCCCTTTTTTCCCTTTTCCATTTTATTAGTTTTCATTTTGGAAAATATGTATATAAGTGTGCTTACAGTGTTATGTATTGTTCTTTGTTTTTCTTTATTTAATTTCTATTTTTTGAAAAAAATTATTAAATTTTTTAAAAAAGAATTCAATTGTGGTGGTGGCTGGGCTACAAGGGTCTATGTGCACAGATTTCACAGACATGCACTATGAATACACACACACACACACACACACAGAGAGAGAGAGAGAGAGAGAGAGAGAGAGATCATTGCAATACATGAGGCCTCTCTCACAGGTATCCTGTCTATCATCATGCTGGACACCACACTAATGTATGCATATACGTCAAACTGCTCCTTAATTGTCTAATAATGGCTACCAGGCATAATGGCTGTGTGCTGCCTCCACTGTCAAAAGCTGTATGCTTCTGAATACCAATTGCTGGGAATGACAACTGGGAAGAGAGCTGTTGCGCTCAGGTCCTACTTATGCGCTTCCCACAGGCATCTGGTTGGCCACTGTGGGAACAGGATGCTACCCTGAATGAGCCTTTGGCTGGATCCAGCAGGGCTCGTATTGCATTCAATATTCTCCCAGAGAGTGACTGAACTCCCAAAATATCATGAAATATTCAAACTTCAGAGGAACAAGGGCCAGTCGCTGAAGAAAGGACAAAAATGTAGGACAGCTTAATTCAGCTTGGCTGGGGGGAATGTCTGGCTGCACCAGAAGGCATGGGTGTTGTCAAGAAGGCGGTGGGATGCGGTCAGGCTGGGGGGTCGGGCCAGCTGGGTGAAAAGGAGACCATTGAGATGAGAAGCAATGGAACAGGGAGAGCCAGAAGAAGATGGCTTAATAAGGAGAGGATACACAAACACAGAGAGATGGGCATAAGAAACTCTAGTGGGCTGCATTTCATCGTTTCATTTGAACTTTGCCTGCAGATCCCAAATGTACCTTGTACACTGTGCCAACTTTCCCATTTTCCCCCTTTTGTTTTGCTGCAAAAAACCTGCCTATCAATCTTCACTTTATATTTCCCAACTGATTTAAAAAGAAACAATTTCTATGTGCCCTTAAAAAAGAAAAGATATCATTTTGGGAGATTAGGAAAGAAAAGGTGGAGAGAGGTGAGAAGCAGACTTCATTAGAGATTGTGTCTTGGGCACAGCTCAGTTCTTTGATTGTAGGTTTGCTAAGGACATTATAATTGCCTTGATGTTTTCTTTTTATTCAGCAAATAATGCCCCGAGGACCAATCATCAGGCAGCAAAGCATGAAAGGGTATATAGTATAACTGAGACAGGGAAATCCTCCCAGGATGTTAAGACAGCCATTTCCAGTTCATTAATTTTAACTCTACATGACATAAGAACTTACTCAAAGGCAAAAAATATGCCTTTCTCAAGTGAAGGGTTGGGGCAATTTAAGTGACAATCCTGTATACCAGTGTAGGGAACCTTCCAGAAGTTGCTGTACCACACTTGGGATAGTGTCACAGTTCTGGTGAGCTCACATTTTTTTTAAAAAAAGTTATTGCAGAGCTGGAAAAGGTTCAGAAATATGCAGCAAAATTGATCAAGGGGATGGAGCAGCTCTCAAAGAAGGAAAGGTATAGAAATCAGGACTTTTCAGTTTGGTGAAAATGAAAGATAGAGGGGACGTGATAGGGCTGTATAAAATTAAGCATGGTATGTAGAAAGTGGGTGGAGAAAAGATTTCTGCTTTGTCTCAGACTGCAAGAACTTGTGGACATCCAATCCATCAGAAGCTGGGTATGTTTAGCCTGGAAAAGAGGAGACCGAGAGGAGATACTTCAAATACTTCCCATAGAAGAGGAAGCAAGCTTGTTTTCTCCTGCTCTGGAGGGTAGGACTCGAACTAATGGCTTCAACATCAGGCTTTCTGATGGTGAGATCTGTTTGACAGTGGAACGGACTCCCTCAGGAGGTGTTGGACTCTCCTTCCTTGGAGGTTTCTAAGAAGAGATTGGGTGTGTTGTCAACATGCAGAGGGCTGGGAGGCGAGCTGGCTAGCCCCAGCTGGGCTGTCTCCTTCCAGTCATCCTACTGCGAAGACCATTGGGCTCTGCTCCGACGTAAATCAGCGACCCGGTCTTCAAAGCCAGGGCACACTATCAGCAGATCGAACTGTGCACACAAAATAGGTGTGAGACTTGTGAAAGCATACTACAACTACAGATTTATTAATCATAAATCAGGAGAAAGAAACATGTCATCTCTCTCTCTCTCTTTGTCTTATCAGAGAGAACGGAAAAGCACATGCAATACACACAATGGAAGTTCCCAGCAAGCTGTGCTGGAATGTAAACAATGTAAACAGACATGTACGGCACAACAGTTCCACACGTCTGCTCCTTAAGGTGGAATAGGAATCTCAACAGGGTGGCCATCTGTCATGGATGCTTTAGTTGAGATTCCTGCATTGCAGGGGCTTGGACTAGATGACCCTTGAGATTCCTTACAATACTACAATTCTATGATTCTATGTGAATGTTGGAAGGTTCAGGAGTCAGGAGAGCAAAAAGAAAAAGAAAAAAGACTTTGCACAATGCATAGTAAAAGTAGGATTTCCTCACCTAAAAGGTGCTGATGGCCACCAAGGTGGGCATCTTTGAAAGGTAAAATATAAGACCCTCAATAGCTACTAGCCATGATGGATATATTACTGCCTATCTGTACCTGTTGGTTCAAACCACAAGCTGCTGTGCTCAGGTTCCGCTTATGGATTTTCCCTAACAAACCCCTGTGTTGCAAAGAGAACATCAGCAATGTCTAGGCAATGCGATGACCATGTACGTGCGCAACAGACGATCTTTTATAGAATTCCTTCAAACCATCAAAGTCCAAAATGAAATCTTTAGTCTCAAAGTCTCTGAAAATCTTTAAATTCTACGAAACAGTAGTTAATATCCGGAATCACTGTTCAGTGTTGGACATCATATTTGCTGAATACACAAAGCTTCACAGCTTGTCTTTCATCATACAAAATCTGGTACCTCGCTTCATTTAAAGATTTTCAGAGACTTTGAGACTAAAGATTTCATTTTGGACTTGTTATGGTTTGAAGGAATTCTATAAAAGATTTTCTGTTGCGTATGTACATGGTCATTGTGTTGCCTAGACATTGCTGATGGATTTTCCCTAGGCAGCTAGTTGATGAATCTGACAGTAGTGAGACAGGGGCAACTTATACTCACCAGGAATGACACCGCAACACTTTCCACATGCACTGCACCAAGAAGATTTTGGCACAGAGTCTTAAACAAAGATGAGATCTCCCAAGACTACATTCCCAGCATGTTTGCACTCCTGTCTCAGCAATGTCTATGCTGACATGGTCATGTCCACAAAATGGAAAATGGCAGGATCCCCAAGGACATGCTCCAAGGGGAGGTGACTTCAGGCACCAGGTTCATTGGCAGACTGACTCTGTGCTACAAAGACAGTCTGCACATCAACCCCATTGTGTGGAAATTCCTTGCAGACAACCACAATGCCTGGAGACAGACAGTCAGGTTGTGGTCCATAACAGTGACCAGAGGAGGTGTGAGCACTGGGAGCAGTGCAGAAGAAAGAAATGGCATGATACACATGCATCAACACAACTGGACACCTTCACCTGCCCCAGCTGCAACAAAACATGCCTCTCCCATATCGGTCTCTACAGCCACAGCAGGCACTGTAACCCTCCTATGGTTTGACTTCACCCCGGAAGGCTCACTCTTCTATTGTCTCTCAAGACAGATGGGTGCCAACTAGAATGGTGTTATGTTCTTGTGGGTCCAACCCATAGCTGTCAACTGTCCCTTATTTGACGGGAAAGTCCCTTATCCCAACGCTGTGTCCCGCTGCTGTCCCTTATTGATGATGTCCCTGAAATTTCCCGGGTTTCAAAGGAAGCAGCTCCTCTCCCTCCCTACCTGCCAGCCACCTGTGTTGCTTGGCTACGTTGCTCACCCAATAAGGAGTCTAAGAATGACTGGGGGGGGGTGGAGCTTGCATGCCTTGTGCCGATCAAATTGGCCGCGTTGCCTGGGGACTCACCTTTGCTCAGCACTTCCCAGTGGAGAGGTGATGGTGGTTTTCCTTGCTGCATCCCCTTTGCCAGGTTGCTGCGCTGTGGGAACCACCGCTTGAGGCTTCGTTTGACTGCTGGCTGGGCTTTCTGCCTCTGGCTTGGAGGGGCTCAGAAGTCGAACATACCTGTGCTGGGAAAATCCCTTATTTTGGCTGCTGATCCCTTATTTACGAGGCTGCTGGTCTCTTATTTTCAAATCTGTAAATTGACAGTGATGGTCCAACCTAAATAATCCTTGACCTTCAACCATGCTGATTAGGGCTAGTAGGAATTGGAGATGACCATCATCTGGAGGTCCTCAGGATCTGCCACCCCCATTATAGACATCTACCTGAAAGCAAGTCCCACTGACCTAGCTTTTTTCAAACTAAATCATACTCTCAGCAGTCCCATTGAAATCAACGTGCCTAAGTTAGAAATGTCTATTGATTTCGGTGGGTTTACTCTGAGTATGATTTATCTGGAGACAACCCTTCTGAGCTGAAACGAACATAAATCTCTATATCCAATCTCTTTTAAGTCATTTATTAATAGAATACCATATATTACATTCCTGGTGGATGTAATTGCATCAGAGTTTAAAAATATGTGCAACTTGAGAGGCTCTGGCTACACAATTATGCTTGGGTATGATATTTCTAGCTATGAAAGAGCTTTTAGCAATGTGCATACCAGTGCAAATCTTTATGGGTTTTCTGAGATGTAAGTACTCCTATGTTGGAGTTATTTTTTATCAACGTTTATCTTAACCACCCTTCCTCTGCAGACTCCAGGGTGGTGTATAGTAGGTTTACTTCCTAGTAAGTGTGCATGGGACTTCAGCCTAACTCTCCCATTTAGATTAATGGGGTCTTAAAGACTCCAATCAGTCCCCAGGTAGATATAGAGGGGGCCACATCCAGAGAGGGCAGTGTCTATTACAGATCAGGCATGTCTCTTAAAGGGGTCAGCTACACATGCTAGAGGGGAGGAACAATCTAATAATAATGATGATGTTGATGTTGTTGATGATGATGATAATAATAATAATATTTATACCCCAGCCACTCTGGGCAGCTCCTAAAATATTATTAAAAACATGATAAAACATCAAACATTAAAAACTTCCGTAAACAGGGCTGCCTTCAGATGTCTTCTAAAAGTCTGATAGCTGTTTTCCTCTTTGAAATCTGGTGGGAGGGTGTTCCATAGGGCGGGTGCCACTACCAAGAAGGCCCTCTCCCTGGTTCCCTGTAACTTGGCTTCTCACAGCGAGGGAACCGCCAGAAGGCCCTCAGCGCTGGACCTCAGTGTCTGGGCATAACGATGGAGGTGGAGATGCAACTTCAGGTATACTGGACCGAGGCCGTTTAGGGCTTTAAATGTCAGCACCAACACTTTGAATTGTGCTCAGAAATGTCCTGGGAGCACATATATGAGCACATATATACTGGGAGCACTATATGAAAAGGATGGGGACTCTCAAGCCCAGGTTCTGAATGTGGCCTTTCATATCTGTGTGATATCGTCCATATCTGGAGTCTCTTCAGGCCATATTCTTTCGCAGCCACATTCCTTCTTTCCAGGTTGCACCCCTCACTAACCCACAGGTATTTCCCCTCGCCCCCGGTCTGGAATGTGTCCTTGGATTCTGATAACTCTTCTTTGCTTGCTTGGGTGAAGCTTAGAGAAGGGTGTGTGTTTAAAAGCAAGCATGGTGCAGAAAGGCAAAATAAACACCCATTGCTCTGCTCACTTTTGCTTCTTTGCTGCCAGCCCGTGCGGGGAATACTGTGCTAGGAGGGGCAACAGTTCAATTTGGTCTATGGCAGCTTCATGCATTTGTATTGATTGGTTTGCCTTGTTTAACACAGTCCCCATCTCTAGAGGAGCAGCGTGGTGCGATGTAGCATAGATCAGCAACAGAGGATGTGTCCTCATACCTGTGTCCTCTCTCTGCCTGGGTGACTTTGTCAGTTTTAATGCATATTGCAAAGATATCTACTCCAGATCTCCTTCTGCAGGTAATGCCTGCGACACTGATCTAAATTACTTTCCATTATGTGTTTTATGGAAAATAAATTCCCACAAATAAAAATTCAAGCAATTTGCTGCAACAGCAAACTGCCTCTGGTATTTTGGGTTTAATAAACAAAGCCATCTTTGTACGGGGGGGAAAGTCTCACAAAATATAATCAAGGATGACAGGCTGGCTGTGGGAAATGCAAGTCCTTGATGTATATATCTACTTAAAAGCTTGTCAGATGCTCTGACGCATTAATTTAAGTCTATTGTGCAATGAAAAGTACCTGTTTTCGTGGGGCAGAGAGAACATATGGCGTGTCACTTAGCACATGACATATTTTTAGATCACATTGTCGTACGTTTGTGTGGATATTTGCTGAATGCAAATGTCTCTGTCTCTGTGTGTGGTTATTTTGCAAAGGAAGACTATAATCCTGACTCATTGCTTTCTTGTTGTTTAGTCGTTTAGTCGTGTCCGACTCTTCGTGACCCCATGAACCAGAGCACGCCAGGCACTCCTGTCTTCCACTGCCTCCCACAGTTTGGTCAAACTTATGCTGGTAGCTTCGAGAACACTGTCCAACCATCTCGTCCTCTGTTGTCCCCTTCTCCTTGTGCCCTCCATCTTTCCCAACATCAGGGTCTTTTCCAGGGAGTCTTCTCTTCTCATGAGGTGGCCAAAGTATTGGCGCCTCAGCTTCACGATCTGTCCTTCCAGTGAGCACTCAGGGCTGATTTCCTTAACAATGGATAGGCTTGATCTTCTTGCAGTCCTTGGGACTCTCAAGAGTCTCCTCCAGCACTATAATTCAAAAGCATCAATTTTTCGGTGATCAGCCTTCTTTATGGTCCAGCTCTCACTTCCATACATCATGATTGGGAAAACCATAGTTTTAACTATACGGACCTTTGTCGGCAAGGTGACGTCTCTGCTTTTTAAGATGGTGTCTAGTTTTATCATTGCTTTTCTCCCAAGAAGTAGGCGTCTTTTGATTTTGTGGCTGCTGTTACCATCTGCAGTGATCATGGAGCCCAAGAAAGTAAAATCTCTCACTGGAGTCATTGCTAACCATGGTTAATATATCAGGAACCATCGCCAGACTCTCAGCAAAGATCCTTCCTTTCCTGCAGCATATTTCTGCCCCTCTCTCCTGCCCATAAGCTCTTAATTGGTGGCACCAATTTTAACTAGAGTTAAAGTGTGCCCCTTTCAACCCAGCATGTGAAATTCACTCCAGAATAGCACTTTCAGATTGCAGTTAAACAGCAACCTTGTTCACGATTGTATTTATTTATTTTCAGTATTTATATTGTGCTCCAAATAACAAAAGTACTCTGGGCAGTTTAAACCTTCAATGAAGCTCAATAGTGTTTGTTTAGGCCAGTAAGAGCTCCCGTGTTTGCAAAGGGACTGTTTTAATGTGAAATCAAAGGCAATTACATAGTAAATAAGATGAAATTTCCTGCCAATTTTTGTGGACGGCTTCTGGGCTAATTAATTTTTTTAATGAATCTTGAAAACTAAGGCCAGAGCGACAAAAAAAAAAACAAGCCAATATCCACATACCAGGGATAAAGTGATTCCTGTTTATTCCCTGTCAGCTTTGCATGCACTTGTTTGCAAGGCCATTTTTGCCTCATCCTAAGATTTAAATGCACCCACAGATTTAGCAGTTTTAGAAGTATTCCAAACACCCTCCCCCCACACACAAGTACACATTTTTTGTACACGTGTCCTAATACTCATTTTCAATGTCTGTTTTGGGTACATTCTTTGAACCAAGAACTGTGCTGCAAAATTCAGAGAAGTATGAAAATCAAAGGATGCACATTGTGAGGTTCTAAGCCACATGTTGGTCTGGGAAGTGCAAATCAGGCTTAAAGAATCATAGAATCATAGAGTTGGAAGAGACCACAAGGGCCATCGAGTCCAACCCCCTGCCAAGCAGGAAACACCATCAGAGCACTCCTGACATATGGTTGTCAAGCCTCTGCTTAAAGACCTCCAAAGAAGGAGACTCCACCACACTCCTTGGCAGCAAATTCCACTGTCGAACAGCTCTTACTGTCAGGAAGTTCTTCCTAATGTTTAGGTGGAATCTTCTTTCTTGTAGTTTGGATCCATTGCTCCGTGTCCGCTTCTCTGGAGCAGCAGAAAACAACCTTTCTCCCTCCTCTATGTGACATCCTTTTATATATTTGAACATGGCTATCATATCACCCCTTAACGTCCTCTTCTCCAGGCGAAACATGCCCAGCTCCCTTAGCCGTTCCTCATAAGGCATCGTTTCCAGGCCTTTGACCATTTTGGTTGCCCTCCTCTAGATGTGGACAAAGCAAAACCCTCAGACACAAACACACACACAATACTGAAAACAGGAGTCCCTGAGTCATGTTTCCCATCTCATTCAACACCTTGAGGTAAAGTTTCATTTTGTATTGCTTCTTAAATGTGTTGCCCTGAATGTGTTGTCCTACTGGACTCCTTCGGGAGGAAGGGCAGGACACAAATTTAATAAATATGTTGAATATCTTCTTCTGCCTACCTGATGTCATCACATCAGAGGCGAGGAACCCCCAGCCTGTGGCCTTCACCAGGCCTTTCCCCAGACCATACCTTTCACTGGCCCTGCCCTGAGTGTCTACCAACTCCACCTGGTACGCAGGCTGAGACCCTACCTGCCCGCGGACTGTCTCGCCAGCGTGGTGCATGCTCTGTTTATCTCCCGCTTAGACTACTGCAATGTGCTCTATGTGGGCTACCTTTGAAGGTGACTCGGAAAATACAACTAATCCAGAATGCGGCAGCTAGACTGGTGACTGGGGGCGGCCGCCGAGATCACATAACACCGGTCTTGAAAGACCTACATTGGCTCCCAGTATGTTTCTGAGCACAATTCAAAGTGCTGGTGTTGACCTTTAAAGCCCTAAACGGCCTCGGCCCAGTATACCTGAAGGAGCGTCTCCCCCCCCCCATCGTTCTGCCCGGACGCTGAGGTCCAGCGCCGAGGGCCTTCTGGCGGTTCCCTCATTGCGAGAAGCAAAGCTACAGGGTACCAGGCAGAGGGCCTTCTTGGTAGTGGCGCCTGCCCTGTGGAACGCCCTCCCATCAGATGTCAAAGCGATAAATAACTACCTGACATTCAGAAGACATCTTAAGGCAGCCCTGTTCAGGGAAGTTTTTAATCTGTCATATTTTAGTGTATTTTTGGTTTCTATGGAAGCCGCCCAGAGTGGCTGGGGAAACCCAGCCAGATGGGCAGGGTACAAATAATAAATTATTATTATTATTATTATTATTATTATTATTATTATTATTACTACCTATCTGGATGTGTCCTTGAACTGTGATAATGCCTCATGCTTTCCTTGAGGGAGGATGGAGAAATGTGTATGCATGTCGGTGGGGTAGAAAGTTCTGGCTTTCATGTGACAGGGATGTGGCCTGCTGTAAGAAGTACATCATTTGTTGTTCTGCTTCCTTTTGCTTCCAGTCTCCCTCAGTTTGGGTTCAGAACCCAGCTACAAAAGGCTTATGGCCCCCAAAAGGTTGTCCATGACAGAATGTGGCCCTTGAGCTGAGAAACACATCACAACCCTATATTAGCACTACATTGGGCTGACCCTGATCCATTTCACTATTACTGCTGCCAGGGGTGGCCACCTCTGTGCCATTCAAAGCACTTATAGGACACTTCAATAGTCATAGCTCTCCCCAAAGAATCATGGGAACTGAAGTTTGTTATGGTTGCAGAGAGGTGATAGGAGACCCCCCCTATTCCCGTCACAGAGCTGTAATTCCTAGAGTGGTTTAATAATTCTTCTTCCTGGAAAACGTTGGGAATTTTAGCTCTGTGAGGAAAATAGAAGGTCTCCTAGTATTTCCCAGCACCCTTAACAAACTACAGCTCCGGAAGGAACTTTTTATCATGTGGTGGGAATGTAAAAAAGTGAAAAGCTTCTGGGAAATGATATATAATGAGATGAAAAAGATGTTGAAATATACGTTTATTAAGAAACCAGAAGCTTTTTTACTTGGCATTGTAGGAGATGATATTAACAGACAGGATTGTAAGCTGTTTTTATATGCAACAACATATATTATTGGCACAAAAATGGAAGCAAGAAGAATTACCAACAAAAGAAGAATGGAGGATGAAGTTGATGGACTATGCAGAATTAGATAAATTAACAGGAAGGATTAAAAACCTGCGGGATCAGAGATTCTTAGAGGACTGGAGTAAATATATGAACTATTTGAAAAGTAATTGTGTTGAACAGCTTACACTAGTAGGACTGCAAGAAGTTTTGTAAAGTGGATTATCTGAAATATTCCAAGAAAGACTATGAAAAGAATTATTAGTTAAGGAGAATTAAATGCAATACAGAAATTAAGAAATGCAGAATAAGTGATAAAGAACGGAAAATCATCAGAGGTGTTGATGGAAGTCTAAAACATTGTACAAGATGAGAAGATATGTTGTATGACTGTTGGAACTGATATGTTAAAAAATCAATAAAAATGCAAAAGCAAAACGAAAAACAAACTACAGCTCCAACACTTCAGGGCAGATAAAAAAAAAAGTACTTCATGCAGAGCATAGTTAAATTATGGAACTCACTCCCAGAGGTGGTGGTGATGGCCATCGACTTTGATGGCTTTAAAAGAGGACCAGACAAATTCATGGAGGAGAAGTCTGTCAGTGGCTATGAGCCATGATGATTTTGCTCTGGCTCCATGGTTGGAGGAACTAGGCTTCCAAATGCCAGTTGCCGAAAACCAGACGTGAGAGAGCTCTTGTGCTCAGATCCTGCGGGCAGGTTTCCTACAGGCATCTCGTTTCCCACTGTAGGAACAGGATGCTGGGCCATTGGCCTGATCCAGCAGGCCACTCGTGTGGTCTTATTGTGCTGGGCCTGGGGGTAACCCAAGAACTGTGGTCCAGGTCCGGTCCAGAATCCGAAGGTTCCACTAGGAGTCAGTCCGACAGGGTCAAGGCAGGACACGAGGCAGGAAACCAGACAAGGACAGGTATAGGATCTCAGGCAGGATCTGGCAAACAGCAATGTTACTCCCGCAACCTGGGGCAGGGTTAGACAGCCTTTTATCTTTGTTGGTGTAACGGCTGGTCCTGATCCCCCGGTGACTCACCTCCCTGTTTCGCCCAAAGGCGAGCACTCCTCCTGCGAGTACTTAGGTCTTTCCTTCTCTCAGACCTTAGTCTCTGCAGCTCGGGAGATGTCGTTGGGTTACTAGACCCAGAGGCCGCCTCAGCCTCCCCTGACCAAACCGGTAGTGGAGCAGTTGTAAGTGATGGCCCAGCTGAAGGCAAGGAAGGCAAGGCAGGCTTAGGCCCCTGACTCAGCCCAGCTGGTCCTGGTTGCAGGGGAACCTGTGTGGACTGGGACTCTTCAGAATCAGGGCCCAGACTAGGTTCAGATGATGCCTGAGGCAAAGGATTCGGTGCAGGCTGAGACTCCTCTGGTTCTGAGTCTGAGTCCCAGGATATCACACTTATGATATTGGGGGGAAGCCATGACTGTTAAAGTGGTACACGATAGTGCTTAAAATGTATGGTGTTGGTGTAGCCTACCTATAATAGTGCCATGACATGAGGCAAGTCGCTGAACTACTTGTAAGAGATGAACCTGGCCCAGACCTGTCATTTCTGGCAATTTTAACCTTAGTTCTGCCTCATGTCTTCCGTTAGAACAAGGTTGCTTATCATCACCACCAGGACAGCAGATGAATTTACCTCAGAACTGACTCCTAACCCTGCCAACTATCCCCATCGTTGGAAGTTCTGCCTTAAAAGGGAGTGGAATACCCACAGCACATCCGTTAGGTTAAAATGCTCTATCCATGAGGAAAATGTTTGCAAGTTTTGGGCCCAGGGGCCTCCTTTGTTGAAAACGTTCGTGTGTTTGAATTGTCCCAGCGAGAAATGAAATCTGCCTTCCTGCCTGCCGGGCTCTGTCAGGTGCAGAGCGGCACAAATTCATATGCTCATATTTCTTACTAATACCCAGCCTGACAATTCTCATTGCCTCATGGTCTATCCATTTAGATCACGGGATGTGGAACCTGGCTCTCCAAAGATTGCTTAATTCATCAGGGTTAGCTAGGGTTTAGCCAGCTCTATTAAAGGGGGAGCAGAAGTTTAGACAGCCATGGCTTAGGAAACAGCTATTCATCTGACTGTTTGCTACAGCTAACTACCGATAATTAGAGTCTGTGGCTGAGGTCAGGCCTATGGGAGCAATTTACTTTGGGGTTTGTCTGAATAAGGTCCAAAGACCACTCATAAATAACACTAAAAGTAGTAATTATTGAAAATTGGTACTCAGATGTGCATCCACTGGCCAGCCACTCTATAATTGTAGATTAAGACCTTGGCATGAAATTAGATAGGCAGCAGATTTAAAGGGTAGCACGAAGACTTCTGTCAGCACTGGGCGTGTGATGGCTAATTTTGTAAATAGTATTATTGAAAATGGCTTGGTGTTTTGTTTACAGAACAGCATGGTTGACAGGTAACCTTTGAAGCTGACTGAATAGTTTTGCTTGTTTGTTTAATATATATGAAGTCAATTCTACACCCTTGTTTTGGAAAAGATGATCTATGCCCTCGTCTGCAGCCTCTCCTTACAGCTGCAATGAGGAATTGCTCCTAAATTGATAATCTTGGCTGCAGAACAAGGGTGTGTGGGGAGGGGGGGACGGACTCAGGCCTGGTGGCCAAATGCGGCCCCCAGACCTGTCTATCTGGCCCTCACCAATACATACTCCAGCCCAGGCCACGAGCATTCTAACCATCATGCCCCTCACTGGCACTGCTTTGCCCTGTCATAGACCTGTGGGTGCCACTCAATCAAGTTTGACTCATAGTAGACCTATTGAAATTAATGGAACTTACTCATGCTCATTGTATGCAGGTGGCGCTGTGGGTTAAACCAGAGAGCCTAGGACTGATCAGAAGGTCGGCGGTTCGAATCCCCACGACGGGGTGAGCTCCAGTTCTGTTAAGGTTAAGCTACAGTTCTGTGGATTCTCTGGATAAATTGTGTCCTCCCTAAAAGAGGGCACATGTTGCAGTGAGACCTGGAGACTGACCTCCTGGTTGTGGGTGGGTATATTGGACAGCCACAACACCCGATTGGTAGGTCTCTCGTTGCTGGGTTTAATCTGGCCAATGGGGTGCAGTCTAAATGGACCGAGGGACCTCTAAATACCTATGCATGTGACCCAGAGCTTCCTCTTTCGACTCGTGCATCGGAACACCCGCCCACCTCACCCTACTTTTAGGGCATTTTGCGCTTGACCTTGCTATGCCGTCGTTTGTCGCCTGTCGTTGGGACAGGGGCACTGCAGGAATTTTCCTCACTTGGCTGATTGGCTGTTGCCATTTGAGTTCCACCTGCCACATAGCAAATTGTCACAACTTGTAAGGTTGTGGATAGGCACTAGTTCAGGTGATAGGGATGGGAGAACGGTCTCGCCATCCCTATGTGAAGGGTATTCTGTTAAAGGAATCCAGGGAATCAACTTGGTTTGGTCAAGAGGGGGTTGTGCCATGCCTTGAGTCCAGGGGAACATCTGGGGTGTGAACATAGTCTGTTTCCGGGCTTTTCACCTACCTCAGGTGTTCACCCTTGACTGACCTATTGTGGTACCCTGGGTCAGTGCTACCTGCAAGGGTGCAGGGAGCTAGTCGAACCAGAGCCTATGCAACCACTCACTTTTCTGTAATCAATAAAGTTGTGGCCTAAATTCTGCCAAAAACCAAAACTAAAATTTGAGTCAAATGTGTGTTTATTTATGGGGGAGGTCTCTGGGTCTTATGCATTCAATCGTAAGTCTGTTCTACCCCATTTCCTGAGAAATGCAAAAGCACACCAAAATTTTGTTTGAATTGTGCACATTTTGTACATATGTATGCATTTCCTTTCTAAAATACACATTTTTATGTATGCATTGCTATGATTTCCCGCCAAGATGCGCATTTTTGTATGAATTTGTCATAACCCGAAGTTTATTGTTCATTGAGTCACAGGGATTTAAAATATAACCTTGAAAATAGCTTGAAACAAATTAGAAACACAAGAATACGGCGGGTTCTAAAAAATACATCTCAAGTGTCAAAGGCCAGGATAGAAAGGTGGATCTTCAGCATATGACAAATATGGTATAGTGAAGGTGCCAGTCAAACCTATGTGGGGAAGAATTTCCACAACTTTGTTACAAGCCATGACTCTGAACCATGAAGAACCACTGGGAGACTCCCTGGAAGGTCTCAGAGACTGAGCAGGGATGTCAGGAATCTAGGTGAAGAACCATTGGTTCCCTATCCCTGGTCCCTGCCCCAGCTCACTGAGGGAAAGGAGGCACTGGGGTGTTTTAAGCTTAAAATAAAACATTTCCTTCCTTTTCTTAACACAGCTGAATGACAGTTGGAGGCTCAAAAGGGCTTTTCCACCAAATGCTCACATCTTGAGTAAACAGCTCTTGAGGGTTTTAAGCCACAGCTGAAATGAAAGGTCGTGCTCCTTAAAAAGCAATGTTTAAGCACATTTTCTTCAGCACGCAGAACAGTGGTGTGAGCTGCCAAAACCACACACAAAAAAACCTCCAGGAAGAGGACTTGACATTTAATAGCCACAGACATTTTATTTCTTCATTTATTTATTGACCGCATTCATTTGTCTCTTTTTCATGAAGCGATGAAGGCAACATAAACTGCCATTGCAATTAGAAGCGTTGCATTGGCTTGTTTCGCTTTTCTTTGAAAGCAGCAACATCAAATTAGAGAAGCAGAAAGGGTTGGTTATGTTCAGTATCGTCTGTGAACAGAGATAGAGACCAAAGGTCAACCTTCCAGCTTGGCTGGGGCCCAGAGACAAGGTAGCTGGAACAACAAAGGTGATTCTTAACCTTTGTACAGTCACTTACCCTCCAGGTATCCAGAAGCGCCATTTCTACACCCATACATCTCTCCACCTAGACAAGCAAAAGGAAGGTGGGTTTTGCCCAGAGCAGACCCACTAAAATTAATGAGCATGAGTAAATGTAAAGGTAAAGGGACCCCTGACCTTTAGGTCCAGTCGTGACTGACACTGGGGGTGCGGCACTCATCTTGCTTTATTGGCCGAGGGAGCCAGCATACAGCTTCCGGGTCATGTGGCCAGCATGACTAAGCTGCTTCTGGTGAACCAGAGCAGTGAACGGAAACACCGTTTACCTTCCCGCCGGAGCGGTACCTATTTATGTACTTGCACTTTGACGTGCTTTCGAACTGTTAGGTTGGCAGGAGCAGGGATCGAGCAACGGGAGCTTAACCTTAACAAGCTGCAGTTCTCAGCACCCTTAACAAAGTACAGCTCCCAGGATTGGTGGGGCAGGGCGGGGTGAGCCATGTACATTAAAGGTATGGTGTGCATGTCTCAATGGAACGATACCAGGCTGATCCATCCATCCCTACTGCAGATAAATCTTGGTCTGATCTTGTTGTTGTTTAGTCGTTTAGTCGTGTCTGACTCTTCGTGACCCCATGGACCAGAGCACGCCAGGCACTCCTGTCTTCCACTGCCTCCCGCAGTTTGGTCAGACTCATGTTTGTAGCTTCAAGAACACTGTCCAACCATCTCGTCCTCTGTCGTCCCCTTCTCCTTGTGCCCTCCATCTTTCCCAACATCAGGGTCTTTTCCAGGGAGTCTTCTCTTCTCATGGGGTGGCCAAAGTATTGGAGCCTCAGCTTCAGGATCTGTCCGTCCAGTGAGCACTCAGGGCTGATTTCCTTCAGAATGGATAGGTTTGATCTTCTTGCAGTCCATGGGACTCTCAAGAGTCTCCTCCAGCACCATAATTCAAAAGCATCAATTTTTCGGTGATCAGCCTTCTTGATGGTCCAGCTCTCACTTCCATACATCACTACTGGGAAAACCATGGCTTTAACTATATAGACCTTTGTTGGCAAGGTGATGTCTCTGCTTTTTAAGACGCTGTCTAGGTTTGCCATCGCCTTTCTCCCAAGGAGCAGGCATCTTTTAATTTTGTGACTGCTGTCACCATCTGCAGTGATCATGGAGCCCAAGAAAGTAAAATCTCTCACTGCCTCCATTTCTTCCCCTTCTATTTGCCAGGAGGTGATGGGCCCAGTGGCCATGATCTTTTTTTTTTGATGTTGAGCTTCAGACCATATTTTGCGCTCTCCTCTTTCACCCTCATTAAAAGGTTCTTTAATTCCTCCTCACTTTCTGCCATCAGGTCTGGTCTTACAAGGCTTATATAGAAACGGGCAACCACACTTCTCACATAATGTTGGAAGCAGACCTTTGGTGAACTGGAGAGCAGACAAAACACTCATGTGATAATCCCCCAGCACACTGCCTTGTTCAGAATCAAGGACACATGCTATGTTTATGTCACTTTGCTTCTAATGGTCTAGGTTATCAACACAAGCTTGGCGTGCAAAATGGCATTTCTCTCCACCTAAATAAAAACAAATCTCAAACCAACTTGAGACCCAAATAGTGTTTGTCTATTTATTTGCAGAACTTAATTGGGTAGCACCGACTGCTAAACAAAAGCTGTCTTCTTGGCTTGCAGCTACTTTTTGGAGATCAGCTGCATTTGCAATTTTGAGTTTATTCCAGATCAGCCTACAGCATGTATACTAAGCAGGCATCACTACAGTAAAATAGTTTGGGAGGTGCCCGATGACGCTCTCTAGAGTCCCATTAAGGTACCGAAACAGAGGTTACTTTTGTTGAGAGGGGCGAAGTAGCCTGCACCACTTGTGATGTACCAAACTGAACATAAGCTAACAGCTGTGAATTGTGGCTTCTCAGGTACCTGGCAACCTCGTATCCTCCACAGCCTGCCGTTCTATTCAGGCAGAAAAAAGAATAAAGTAGGCTTAGGGTCAGTGTTGTGATAGCTGTTATATAATGTATAGCCTGTCCTTCACCAAGGGGGTCCAGGGAAGGTTACATATAACATAAGACACAAATATTATTATTTTTTGAAATGATTTTTATCGGTTTTATAAAATAAATCTCACATTTAGCACATTTAGATTTTAACATCAAACAAATGCTTCTGAATCTTCGGACTTCCCTCCTCCCCTCTGTGGGTCCTTTGTATATCTAAACCAACTGCATATTATAATCCATCCACTTTATAGTCCTGCAAAATATCCAAAATCTTTGTAACATTGCAAGAGTTATTGAAAGCCTGCCAAAGAGCTCAAGTGATTACAGTGTTCTTTTAAGTACAATCTGTATGTGTCCCATTCCCTACTGAAGTTGTGATCCTCCTGATTTCTGACGAGATGGCACAACATAAGGCACAAATAGTCAACCTGGTGTCATCCAGGTGTCACTGGACTCCAACTCCCATTAGTCCCAGCCAGCATGGTCAATGATTAGGATAATGGAAAATGGAGTCTACAACATCTTGAGGACACCACATGAACTTCCTCTAGCTTACAACAACCAGCATAGCCATGTAATGCTAAAAATTAAAACCATTAGCTATGGTTGTGAATAGCTATGATGGCTATCGCCTCTGTTTCCAGAGGCCTGGATGAAGCAGAAAGCATTCAAAGATGGTGCCATTTTTTGTGTGTACACCACAATCATGTATAAATTGCAGGAAGGAGGTGTCTTTTTCACTCTCATGGGAATACTCACACAAGACCCCAACATCTCTGTGCCCAATGCCAGGGCTGGAGTTAGATGCAGTCAGCAGAAGAAGCAGAACCAGTGGTCCTTGAACTTAACTTTCTATTCAAGGCAATGAACATTCAACTCAGCAACACTCTTGGTAGGTTTTGCCCTATGGAGCAGTTACCTGGACTGGTGGTTCCTGCCTTCTAACCCATCCAGTGTGGTGCAGAAGTTAAGAGTGGTAGACTCATAATCTGGTGAACCGGGTTCGCGTCTCCGCTCCTCCACATGCAGCTGCTGGGTGACCTTGGGCTAGTCACACTTCTCTCTGAAGTCTCTCAGCCCCACTCACCTCACATAGTGCTTGTTGTGGGGGAGGAAGGGAAAGGAGAATGTTAGCCGCTTTGAGACTCCTTCGGGTAGTGATAAAGAGGTAGTGATATCAAATCCAAACTCTTCTTCTCTTCTTCATCTTCCTCTGTTGGTTATTTTCCAAGCAGTCTCCAACTGCGTCTGGGCATCCTAGAAGACAAGGGAGGATGGGAGTTTCTCACAGTCGGAGAGACAGGTTCTTCTGCAGCCTCTTGCCCTCCCCCTCTTCTGCTTCAGCCTCTGAGTCCGAACTGCTTCCTGTCACAGTGTCTCTCTGCTCACTAAATCCTGTTGCCCTCTCCTCATTATCCCATCACCAATCCCCAGGCTCTGAGCCTTCCTCCTCTAGGGCTTGCCTTGGGGGTTCACCAGCCAGTCCCTGACACCCAACCATTTCACTGCTGTGTATGGCAAAGGATGTCCTATTTCCCTAAAACAAGACAAGATGATAAATCCATGTTGGGTTCTTTGCAGCACTGCCTTGGCATTTATTAGCATACCTTGCTGGAGTGGATTTTCTTCTTCTTCAAGGGAACAATGCCTTTTTTTCTTCCTTTGGTGTGAAAGGTGAGATAAATGTACCTCCCACTTAGCAACAGTTTCTATTCTTTCCTTGACAGCTTGTGGCCTCTCCTTTTTTATTCACAGCATGCTTTCTGGTGTCATTACTTCTCAGTTTCTGTCTTCGGCTAACACCAGGAATCCTCCAGAGGCGCGTCATTTCTATCACTGGCAAGTCGATATTCATTTGCTTTCTTCAAGGTTTTGCAGCTCTGCTCCATAAGCACCACAGAGGGCCTGATTGTTACAGCAATTAAGCAGGGCGTATCATGCCCAAGGCGATCGCTGATGGGTTTCTCTGGTCCCAGAGAACGTTAAGTCCAAAAAAGACGACAAATTTACCCAACTGATTATCGGCTGCTTTGAAACCCAGTCGGCTGTTGACAATGGTCTCATATCAGCTGAGCAATATGAATCCAGAAACTGTGAAAATCATATTGGGGATTTCTAGATTGCATAATGAGATGTCCCTCTGCGCAGGTGTGGAATCAAGGAATAATCGAAGGGGCTTATATAAGATCAGGGTAGAAATATTAGTCAACATCCCAATTAAGAAATGAGATAAACAAAACAGCAATGAAAAGGGCAAACCAGACAGGAGTGGGCAGTGTCGACTTGCAAGTTCCATGCAGATTTGTGTCAATCTGACTTGAGGAAATTGGATTTCTTTCTGCCTAAGTTCTTGTCCCTCACGATTATGCAGAAGACGGGATGTCAGTGGAAAGTGGAGATCCAAAATAGGGCACCTGTTATGGGACTGACATCTGCTGCTATGACAAAAAGCGGGGAACTTTTACGGCACAGGCCAAATTTGATACCTACCCATTTCAATTACCTGTTAATTCGGCCAGGCTCTACAATGAGAACATTTCTTTGGGGTCATGTCAAGCAAGTGTGAGGGCCTGATTCAGCAAGATTGCTTAGGGGGTGCAACAGCAAACACTTAGCATCACCTCACTCTATTCAGGGCTATTGCAAAATGCTTTCCCCCCCCCATTCATGACCCACCCACCCCATTCTCAGGGGATAAGTTGGTGAAGTGCATTTCTTTGGGTGGTGCTTCATGAAAAGAATTGAAATAGTTCAGGTTTAAGGAAGGAAGGCTGTGTGTTGCATTTACCTTACTTATATCGCATGGCAAGCAGTAGCGGTTTAGCATTCTACCATCCCTGTCCATTAGTGGTGTAGATGTGAGGAAACAATTTTCTAGATTGAAGGTGTGCTTGGTGGGGCAGAGCTGCTATGCTAGACTCTCAGAAAGGGCATTATTGTTGCCTTCTGGGAGAGGTGAGGCGTTTGGGAGGTTGGTGCAGTGCAAGTGCACCAGCAAGAGTGCTGGGTTGCCTCTGCCTGTGCATTTACACCATGCCAACCTTCCTGCTGCCAAACCCCTCTTCCCAAGCTTCCCAAGCTGTTTCTATCTAGTAGGGGAATACAAAGCCCTGTGTGGTTCCGAACCAGTATATCTGATAAGCCAAGCCTCCCACTATTTCCAACCCCTGTCATTTAAGATCTGTGGATGAAGGTATGTTTATGCCTGATGAAAACCCAACATCAAAGCATGCTGTGTCTCAAGCAAGTGCCATATTTTTTGCTCCATAAGCTGCACTTTTTTCCTCCTAAAAAGTAAGGGGAAATGTCTGTGCGTCTTATGGAGTGAATGTGTGGTGCATTGCTGGCTCCCTTTCCGGCCCCAGCCTCTTGGCCAGGCCTCCATTGTTGAATGTTCTGCAGATGGAGGCTGTTTGTTTCTCCAGAGACATGTGACTGGCTGATTAGATTATCTGTCTGGAAACTGTAGAAACAGCTCCCCTTCCTTTCCTAATGAAGCTGCAGAACTGTGTTGAACCCAATAAAAACAGGATTTTTTTTCCCCTTTGCAAAGTAAGCTCAACAACTTTGAGCTGATCCTCAAAAAACTGGGGCTTTTCCCCTTTGCAAAAGAAGCTGCACAACTGTGAGCTGACCCCCCCCCCAAAAAAACCCCAGGGCTTTCTCCCTTTCCTCCTCTAAAAAGTAGGTGTGTATTATGGAGCAAAAAATAAGGCACCTTCAGCACTGTGGCAACATCAGTTCTCTGGAATGCCTCATCCTTAGAAAGGAAGCAAGCTCTGGCATGCTTATCTTTTAGAGGTTCACTGGAATCTTTTCTTTTCTCCCAATCCTTCCCTAAATTACCTCAATTTTATTTCTGTAGTTTTTAAATTTTGGTTAGGTTTTTTTTTAACCCTGCTTTATTCTCATTTTTCTGCTTTCTATATTTCTGTATATCATTTGGGTTTTCTCTGAATGTAGAGTGGGTTATAAATTCTTGAATGGACAAATGAATAAGAATGAAATAAATGGCACACTTAGCTGGCTCAACCAGTCGTGGTGCAGTTAGGTAATTTTAGACTCTGGACTTAGAATAATAAAATCACAGAATAAGGAAATTGTAGGGTTCGAAGGGCCCCAGTGGAACATCTGGCCCAACAGATCAAGAAGGACACTGACAAACTGGAACGTGTCCAGAGGAGGGTAACCAAAATGGTCAAAGGCCTGGAAACGATGCCTTATGAGGAACGGCTAAGGGAGCTGGGCATGTTTAGCCTGGAGAAGAGGTGGTTAAGGGGTGATATGATAGCCATGTTCAAATATATAAAAGGATGTCCCATAGAGGAGGGAGAAAGGTTGTTTTCTGCTGCTCCAGAGAAGCGGACACGGAGCAATGGATCCAAACTACAAGAAAGAAGACTCCACCTAAACATTAGGAAGAACTTCCTGACAGTAAGAGCTGTTCGACAGTGGAATTTGCTGCCAAGGAGTGTGGTGGATTCTCCTTCTTTGGCTTGACAACCATATGTCAGGAGTGCTCTGATGGTGTTTCCTGCTTGGCAGGGGGTTCGACTCGATGGCCCTTGTGGTCTCTTCCAACTCTATGATTCTATGATTCTATGAACTGCCTGCAATGAAGATATCACATGTAGGCCTTAATAGTCTACAACTTCACCCCCTTCCATACACAATGCATATTACTTCATCTACTTCAAAATGTAGTATGCAACATGGAGCGGGAAGCAAGTGGTGCTTTGGTCTAAACCACTGAGCTTCTTGGGCTTGCTGATCAGAAGGTTGGCGGTTCTAATCTACATGACGAGCTGAGCTCATGTTGCTTTGTCCCAGCTTCTGCCAACCCAGCAGTTCAAAAGCACACCAGTGCAAGTAGATAAATAGGTACTGCTGCAGTGGGAAGGTAAATGGTGTTTCCATGTGCTCTGGTTTCTGTAATGGTGTTCAGTTGCACCAGAAGCAGTTTAGTCGTGCTGGCCACATGACCTGGAAAGCTCCCTGGGGACAAACACTGGCTCCCTCGGCCTGAAGGGAGATGAGCACCGCAACTCCATAGTTGCCTTTGACCGGACTTAACAGTTCAGGGGTCCTTTAAGGTAAAGGTAAAGGTAAAGGTACCCCTGCCCGTACGGGCCAGTCTTGACAGACTCTGGGGTTGTGTGCCCATCTCACTTAAGAGGCCAGGGGCCAGCGCTGTCCGGAGACACTTCCGGGTCACGTGGCCAGCGTGACAAAGCTGCATCTGGCGAGCCAGAGCCGCACACGGAAACGCCGTTTACCTTCCCGCTAGTAAGCGGTCCCTATTTATCTACTTGAACCCGGAGGTGCTTTCGAACTGCTAGGTTGGCAGGCGCTGGGACCGAGCAGCGGGAGCGCACCCCGCCGCAGGGATTCGAACCGCCGACCTTTCAATCAGCAAGTCCTAGGCGCTGAGGCTTTAACCCACAGTGCCACCTGCGTCCCCCAGGGGTCCTTTACCTTTATCTTATGCCACATGGGTGTGGGGCCTGGAATTTCTGCCCCTCCAATCCTGATTTCAATGCATTGACATCAACCAGAGAAACCGTTTAAATTATGCACCTCTGTAAATGACCAACCCCCTCTCCTCTTAATTTGATGAAACACGTCTGTTCGGGGCAAGACATAGCTAAGCGGTGGGGTACCAATCTTGCATGCAGAAGATCCCGGGTTCAATACCTGGCCTCTCTGGGTAGAGTTAGTAGTCACTGCCTGTCTGAAACTCTGTTGTGCTTCTGTCCATCATTGTAGACAATACTGAGCTACATGGACCATTGGGTTGACTCGGTAAAAGGCAGCTTCCTCTGCTGCTAAGTTCAGCAAACTGGGATACAGCCCTTGAGGCCATCTGCCTCTCTTTGGGATCGCTTGATCTGGAATTGGCTTAATTATCAGTGAACATTCAGAAAAAGCATATGTTCCCTGGGATTTCACTCCCAGCTTGTAATATTGACATATGTGTGTGGATGGTGCTGCATGCATGAGCCCTATTGCATTGCCCCCTGGGGAATTCTCATTCCCAGGACTTGCCAAAGCTGAAAAGTTGCTTGGAAATTCAACTCCCCACCAAGAAGTGGGGGAGAAATCTGTTTTGGTTCATCTTTTAATGCGAGTCTAGCTAATTTGAACTTCCCAAAACAACATTCAAGCTGAAATTCACACTTCTCTGAATTTTGTGATGCAGTTCTTCAACCACATAAGGTGTACAGACATGTACATGGGGGAGGGAGAGATGTGCATGAAAATGCATTTATTACTGAAAATAACATGCACAATGTGTTCTGTCAGGCTAGGGGTGGGGAACCTCAGGTCTGGTGGCCAAATGTGGCTCTCTAGGTCTCCCTGTCTGGCTTACCAGCTCTGGTTTGCCCTCTCCTTGCAGCACCCCATCTATTAATGTGGGGCAGGCACCTTTGCTGTGCTCTTTTAGGCACCTGCTATAAACATTTTGCTCAGGCAAGCCTATTCAGCCATGCAGAAAGTTGGGCATGCATTTTAATCTGGTTATTGGCTTATCATTATTAATCACGCCGCGGTGGCATGGTGGCAGCGGGAGGCCCCATTAGCTAAAGTGGTACCTCAGGTTAAAAACAGTTTCAGGTTAAGACCGCACCTCCGGAACAAATTAAGTTCTTAACCCGAGGTACCACTATAAATCCATCCATCCATCCATCCATCCATCCATCCATCCATCCATTGAAAGCATCTCTGTGCAGGACTGAGAGCGTCCTTCACTTGGAATCCTGGAGAGCCACTGCTATTCAGTGGAGATAATATTAGTGCTAGGTGGATCAACAAAGGAGAGCTTCCACCCTCTTTCCCTTGAGCAAGCAGATGGTGGTGGCAGTGGTGAGCACTCACAAAAGCCTCAAACTTTGGGAGGGGAGAGAATTGATCTGGACAGGGAATATGCTCATCACACAAAAGGCTGCTTTGTTTAGGTTATCTGGCCATGAAGCTCAAAAAAATGGGCAAGAGCCTCACGCAGAGGAAGGCGCTAACATTAGCATGGTCTTCTGCATGGATGTGCTTATTAAGCACCTGGCTTTGGGCAACTGGCCTCCCAAATCCCGAGTTAGCACCTGACACGCAGAACCCAATTTTCCATTCTCACTCTTCTTAGTGGCCGGGCTGGCTCCATTCATTCTGAAGTTCCTCCAAGCCTGAAAGGAGATTGATAATTCAATGTGTTTTCCAATTTATTGCAGCAAGTAAGTAAATGCAACTCTGTGTCTTCTCTAGATTGGATTCAATTGTACAAAATATAATGCTTAGAAGCCTCCTAATAGACATCTGCCAGGAAATGGTCATTTGGTATCTGTCTGATGAGCTCTTTGCTGGGAATGGAATTCTCACTTTGGCAGGCTTCCGACACCCCCTCCCAAACAATCTTTCTTGTTAGTCACTTCAATCTTTTTCTTTCCCACTCCACACAAAACAAGAATGATTCTCTGCTTTGAAGAACATAAAGCATATTAAGCTGGGGGGCGGGGCATTTCAAACACAATTATTTATTTGGGATATATTAAGGAGGTTGCTGCTGTGAAGGGTTTTTGGGGTCTGCAGGTGAGCACCCCTTTTAATTTTGGACTGTTGAATGCATTTTCCAATAGGTGAATTTTGGGGTGGTAGCTGGATCTGTGTTGTCACTGCCTAGATCAGAGCTTTCCAAACTATGTGCTGTGAAACATTAGTGTATTGGCTGCATTGTGTCGGTGTGTTGCATGAACGCTCCCCGTGCTCCTCCCAGGGCTTGAAAGGGGTTAATTTAACCTCCGGTTTCCTAGTAAAACTGAATTAGGTAAAGGTAAAGGGACCCCTGACCATTAGGTCCAGTCATGGCCGACTCTGGGGTTGCGGCACTCATCTCGCTTTACTGGCCGAGGGAGCCGGCGTACAGCTTCCGGGTCATGTGGCCGGCATGACTAAGCCACTTCTGGCGAACCAGAGCAGCACATGGAAACGCCGTTTACCTTCCCACTGGAGCGGTACCTATTTATCTACTTGCACTTTGACGTGCTTTCGAACTGCTAGGTTGGCAGGAGCTGGGACCGAACAATGGGAGCTCACCCCGTCACGGGGATTTGAACCGCCAACCTTTCGATTGGCAAACCCAAGCAGCACAGTAGTTTAACCCACAGCGCCACACATATCCCAATCAGCCTGTTATTATAGAGTAAACTTTTGGTTTACAAAAGTAAGCATAATGTTATACGTTTTACCTAGCAGTTTGAAAGCACGCCCCAAAAGTGCAAGTAGATAAATAGGCGGGAAGGTAAATGGTGTTTCTGTGTGCTGCTCTGGTTTTGCCAGAGGTGGCTTAGTCATGCTGGCCACATGACCCAGAAAAACTGTCTGGGGAAGCAGACAAACGGCGGCTCCCTCGGCCTGTAAAGCGAGATGAGCACCGCAACCCCAGAGTAGTTCGCAGCTGAACTTAATTGTCAGGGGTCCCTTTACCTTTACCAGGTTGACTGGGGATTAGTTGAATTTTCAGCATGGATGAGAAGAGAGGAGTGCATGAGAGTGAGTCTTGGATGGGGAGAATTGTTCAGGATATATTTGGGAGCAGTTACTATATCGTGGGTTGTGGGGTTGTGGATGCAGCTTCTATCTCAATTATTTTGTTTAGTTACGAAACTAAAGTGAAGTTTATTTTTGTATTTTATTTTTATGCGCCAAGTTTTTTTAAGTTTGAGAGAATATTTTGTTTCCCTGTTAATAGGGCTGCTTTAAATCTGTATTTTACATTTCAATATAGACTGTAATGGGTTTGTGTATGTGTGTGTGGATATTTTGATGCTTTAATCTAGGTTGTGAACTAATTTGATTACAAACACACATTCTCTCTCTCTCTCTCTCTCTCTCTCTCACACACACACACACACACACGTGTGATATAGAAACAGTTTAAATAACAAACAAACAAACAAACAAACAAACAAACAAACAAACAATATAGAAGCCAAATCCAAAAAAGGCCATTACTTCAAATGCTGTTTTTTCCCCCTCACAGAAGTTTATTACGTCAAATTCCCTTTCTTCCATCCTCTGCTTCATTCATTGCAGATGCTAGTCTTCCATGCGACTGGTTACTGCAAAATAAAATAAATCATTTTTATTATATTAAATTAAAAATCACATTCTATTTTTACTCTCTTGTGTGCAGTAGCTATTGATTTGTATCCTGCAAGGGTGAGTTTGTTGAAAGAGTCAGAAAATCAAGCAGTTTATTAAAATGGCATTTAACTCCGATTGCCTATCAAACTGAAGAATGAACCCAACTCCTGCCAAGAGAAACTTATTTTATTTTAATACATCAACTTGTAATTACCGTGTCCCCAAAGGCCTAACCTAACATGTTATCTTAAACACTGAGCGTCTTTAAGTCAAAGTGTTTATATGCCTCACCCTTTAGTCAGAAAGGCACCCATATTGGCTTACCAAAAAATCAGTTTTTAAAAATAAATTCTTTAAAATTATTTTCATAATAAGTAACATTATTATAAAGAAATCCCTGCCCTTAGATACTACAATCTGAAAAAAAGACATGGCACAGGAGGAAACAGGAATAACAGGGGAGGTGAAAAAGCAAGTTCAGGCACCAGTTATTTAACAACAACAACAACAACAATTTTTTATTTATACCCCTGGAAAATAGGGACACTTGGAGGGTCTGTATATATATGTAGCTCAGCTATCTAGGTCAAGTGGAAATACCTTAACCATTTTAACAGCCCCCTGCAAAATGAGTCAGATTGTATACAACCTGTCTGTCTGTGTATTTCTCCAGCCACCCATCTATTATTATGTCTACGTCTTGATTGCTATTTGCATGCCTGATCACAATGAATAAAGGGTATAAGAGAAGGGCAGACTTCTCCTTCCCTGAATTATTTGTCTAACCCTAAGGCTAGGGAGTGGGGTCAACACCTGCCACCCGAGAAGTTTTCCAGTCAACACAGATTTGTGAGCCTTTATGAATTCTTGTCGGGTGAGCGTTCCAAATAGGAGTTGTTGCATGTCAGCAGCCTGGAGATTTGGATCACTCGCACGCACAGACTTAGATTTATGTCGCATGCACGATGGGATTTATTTAGTTCCTGCCCATTAGGAATTTATGATGCATGCATGGTGGGAGTTAAAACGTTTTGCTTACTTTGCCCATCCACACCAGACCTGACATAAGTTGAAAGATGACAGTCCGTGCAGAAACTCTGTTTTAAACGCACACACATATAAAACTGATGGATGGGAACAAGATGGACTTGCCGTGTGTGTGTGTGCACTGCATATTAGGTGCTCGCTGTGTATTGTGGGCGAACTTTGCCCAGCGATACCTAAGCCGAGGATGGATGAAGAGGAAACAGGTGGCTTTCTCCCCCTCTCTTCCACATTCATCAGATTCATGGCTGTTTGAAAGTTCTCTGGCACTAAACAAGTGGTATCATGGAGAAGCCATCATTTGTTGCAATCAGCAGGCTGTGTTTAGAATTCTTATAAACTTTACAACACACTCGGTATGAAATGTGATGTTTACCTTGCTGCAGTATATTGCAAAACCGTTTGAAGATATTTTACAGCTCTGCGGTGTTGAGATTTTCAATCTGCCTTTTTAGTGCAGATCTGCACAGTAAGGAAAACATGACAGGCGCATGGGCAAAACATGGGCGCAACCCTCGAGAAGGTGCATGTCAATAAAGGGATATGACTTTCACCTTTGTGGAACAGGCTCTTGTCCAGCCAGACAAAAGATAGGAGTTTCTACACATACCTCTCTCCATCTAGGTGAGCAAGAAACCTTATTCAAGGACACATTCTGCACAGGCAAAAGAACTTCAATAAGGTGTGGGGCAAGACTAGTGACCTTAAAAGAAGGGAGCACAGCCTGGGGAAAGTCCCAAGGGTCAGAGAGAGAGGTCTGGAGGTTCATATTTAGCCTCTGGGCTTGAGGTTTCTCACACCTGACTTATGCATGTAAAAGATGGTGATGGGGTCATGTACCATTAATTTGGGACGCGGGTGGCGCTGTGGGTTAAACCACAGAGCCTAGGACTTGCCAATCAGAAGGTCGGTGGTTCGAATCCCCACGACGGGGTGAGCTCCTGTTGCTCGGTCCCTGTTCCTGCCAACCTAGCAGTTTGAAAGCACGTCAAAATGCAAGTAGATAAATAGGTACCACTCTGGTGGGAAGGTAAACGGCGTTTCCGTGCGCTGCTCTGGTTCACCAGAAGTGGCTTGGTCATGGTGGCCAAATGACCCGGAAGCTGTACGCTGGCTGCCTCGGCCAATAAAGCGAGATGAGTGCCACAACCCGAGAGTCGTCCATGACTGGACCTAATGGTCAGGGGTCCCTTTACCTTTACCATTAATTTAAAATAGTATGCATGGAAAGCTAGTCTACCAAGAAGAGCTACAGTCTTCTCCCTTACACCCTAAGTTTCTATGAGTAAGGAGTCTTTATACAAGGGATCATTCAAACATGGAATACTGCACATTTTTCCAAATACCTTAGTTGGATACTTTGCTGATACTGGACAAGAGGGATGTATGTTCATGTGGAAGTGAGGATGTAGAAGAACTGCTGAAATACTCACTGGAGCTTAATGTGCTGGGCCCAGGGGTAACCCGTGCAACGCAGTCCACGACCAGTCCAGAACCTGAAGGTTCTGCTAGGAGACATTGCAACAGGGCCAAGGCAGGAAACCAGGCAAGGACAGGTACAGGATCTGGCACACAGCAATGTTACTCCCACAACCTGGGGCAGGGCCTGACACCTTTTATCTTTGTCGGGGTAGCAGCTGGTCCTGATCCCCCGGCAACTCACCTCCCTGTTTTGCCCAAAGGCGAGCACTCCTCCTGCGATTACTCATGTCTCTCCTTCTCTCAGACCTTAGTCTCTGCAGCGCGGGAGATGTCGGTGGGTTACTAGACCCAGGGGCCACCTCAACCTCCCCTGACCAAACCAGTAGTGGAGCAGCTGTAAGCAATGGCCCAGCTGAAGGCAACGAGGGAATCCCTGCATCTGGAGCCAGGGCAGGCTCAGGCCCCTGACTCGGCCCAGCTGGTGTTTGTTGCAGGGGAACCTGTGCAGACTGGGACTCTTCAGGATCAGGCCCCAGACTTGGTTCAGGTGATGCCGGAGGCAAAGGATCCGGTGTAGGCTGAGTCTCCTCTGGTTCTGAGTCCGAGTCTGAGTCCCAGACCATGACACTTAATTTGATCTCTTCAGTACTTATGTGGGGCTGCCATACATCTGGGTTTTCCTGAACACATCTGGGAATTGGGCTGCAAAATGGCATCAGGGCAGATTTTTTTCTGAATTTGCAAGATGTCCAACTCCCCCCCCTGCAGAGGCACTATGTCAGTATCTGAAGGACATGGGTGAGGAGAGTACTGTTGGACTTGGCTTGTGTGCTTCCCATAGTCATTTGGTTGGTCACTGTGAGAAAAGAATGGAGGGCTTGATGGACCTTTGCCCATCAAAGCTCTTCTTATTTTCCTCTGCTCTCATTTGGTCCAGTTCCAAATGCACTGTGCTGATAACCATGACACCAGCCTGCCCTGGCCAAGGATCTAATTATTTAATATCTTGTTCCCAAGGGACAACTACCGTGGTGATGCCTTTGAAAGAAGACTTTGTGTGACAGGCTCCTCTTCTGACTTCGCTGCTATTACATTCCACAGGAAGCGGAACTTTAAATCTAATTCTATGATCTGTGACGGGGAAGTGTTTTTCAGTCAAAACCAAGGGAATGAGATCGCTGCCTCTGGAAATCCAGACTTCCGAAGCTTTGCTCTAAGTTTTCTTAATGGGTTTTGTAGCCCGAGATAGCAGGCATTCAGCACGATGACAACTCGGCTTTTGAAACTCATTGAACACACCTAATGGAAAGGGAGACCAAGTGAAGTAATCGTTAAACTGTAAAGCTAATGCAGCCCGTACCCTTGAGGTAAGTTTCATCAACTGAACTGAGACTGTGGAACAGTTGCAGACATAGAAAGCAGGTCATCTAATCATGAAAACCGTAGATCACTCTTGACTGACAGAAGACTAGAACAGTCCAGAGCTTTCTTTCCCCCCAAAAAGGTTTGAGTAGCAAGAAGGAATGCTTCATGTTTTCCCCCCCTCCCTTACAATGATCTTCCATTTCTTTTTAACAAAGTCGTTGGAAATAACGGGAAGTGATTTCCAGGAATTTTTACCTGTAAATTGATTGGAGAGCATCCCTGCTTGAAAATCAGGAGAGCGACTGCCAGACTTTGTAAACAACACAGAGATAGATGGAACAGTGATCTTATTTGATACAGGACAGCTTCCTATGTTTTTCCTCAGGCAGAAGTCTCCTTGAACTCCATGGGGCCATATTTGAATAAAATATTGGGGAAGAGGCCCAGGTAATCCCTGCCCAACATAACCAATCACAAGACACAGTACACACACACCATTTGAATGGCAATGCCCAACAACTTTGGAAGGGCCCAGCCCTCTCAAATATTTTACGGGGGCGGGACGAAGAGACCTCGGCTGCTAGGAGTTGGCTGCTATGCATGGGGCTTATGTGGAGGTGAGTGGATAAAGGATTGCAGCCTAACAGAGCAAAATCTGAAAAAAAGCATAGGTCTACTTAAAAGTAAGGGCCAATGGGGTGATGTGATATGGGTAGCCTAAGTTTCTTACTTAACCCTGAGTCTACATTAAAAAGATTTCATTGTAATTCAAGTACAAGGAAGCTCACTGCATCATGGTGAATAATTAGTTGGGGGATTAACTGCGAAATTGGGGAAATAATTATTTGGGAAATTAAATATAATTGTCTGTTTAACTCTTTTGTGAGAGGGTCTCTCTCCCTTCTTTTGAGAGATTCTGGTCAGGGGCACACTTAGCAAGTATGCCTGCTTCCATGACTTGTTGATCTTCTTATTTCCATTTCTATCCTGCATGGATGTATTTATTTATTTAGTACTGAAGCCACATCCCACATTTTCTCCCAAGGAGCTCAAGTACAGCATGCATATATCTCCCCTTCTATATATTATCTTCACAACAACCCCGTGAAGTAGGTTAGGCTGACAGCAGGTGACTGGTCCAAGCTCAATAAAAAAGGATGGGATAATATCTGGAATCATAACACACTCCATAATATGGGGCCTCAAGGATACTTTCACTTTTCCTATTAAAATCTCCAGGAGGTATTAATTCTTTAAAAGCCTTCCACAACAGAATGACGAGCACTGCCTTATCTCAGGGTTGCCATATTTCAAAAAGTGAAAATCCAGACACAAAATGGTTGAAATCTTTTTTGGCAAAGTTGTTGAATTTTTGCTGTTGTTGCAAAAACTAAACTAATTATAATAATGATGATGATGAGGTTTTTGGTCAAAGAGTTGTTGAGTGTTTTTTTTTAGTTTTGCCCAAAGTTCTTGAGCTTCTTTGGCAAAATCTAAAAATAAAAATGAAGTTTTTGAATTATTTTTAAGAAAATTCGCCCAAATCTACAGTTCCAACATGGGTGCCCATACATCCAGATTTCCCCAGACATTTCAGCTATTTCTGCTATTTGAGAGCCAGTGTGGTGTAGTGGTTAAGAGCGGTAGTCACATAATCTGGGGAACTGGGTTCGCGTCTCCACTCCTCCACATGCAGCTGCTGGGTGGCCTTGGGCCAGTCACACTTCTTTGAAGTCTCTCAGCCCCACTCACCTCACAGAGTGTTTGTTGTGGGGGAGGAAGGGAAAGGAGAATGTGAGCCGCTTTGAGACTCCTGAAGGGGAGTGAAAGGCGGGATATCAAATCCAAACTCTTCTTCTTCTTCTTCTTCTTCTTCTGCCTGGACACTGCTTATGATTGCCAAATCCCAGCAATGTCCAGAAAATTCCAGATGTACGGCAACCCTACCTTATATTGACTATTACACTGATACAAAGCAGCTATTGTATTGTTATTAAATAATAGTTTTCAGCCGGCTGCGAGTCCTTTAGACCTCATACCTGGGGTACTGTTTCTGAGAAGGCCCTCAATATTGTAGCCATCTGTTCAGATGCAGCTATGTACATGCATCAAGGTTTCCATTCTTTGTGTGTGTGTTTGTGTGTCTTCCAACATGTATGTAGGAAGAGACATGCCTTCTAGAAAACCAACTGGCAACCACTTTGACTTTTTGAAGACACACATAATACAGTCTCTTCAGGCAGCCTCAGTTAGGAGCCAGGCCTCCATTTTCTGAACTAGGTGAGATTCTTGAACAGCCTTCAAGGGCAATGTCCCAAACAGTGCTTTATAGACTACTGTAAAGCACTCTCATTGGGACCAGCCTCGACGGCCTACCAGAAACCACATCTAGTTCATTCCCCGGGTTAGACCCACTCTAACCCAAGTGAGGACCTTTCAATTGCCATTCATTTCAACAGGAAACTTAAGCACACTCTTAAATCTCTTCCTTTGACATCAATTGGACTTTAAAGTGTTTTAACGCTAGCTCAATATTCCTACAATTGCCTTTGTTGAAGCTATAGGGATGATTCTTTTTTTATTCCAGTAGTTCTGAAATAGACAGTATCTTGTACACTAAGCCAGCTGTCTCCTGGGCTTTTATTACATTAGAATTGAACTACTTTTACACGTTAATCCACATTTTCTCTGCTTGAGAAGTGCCCCTAGAAAGAAGATCCTTTGTCTCAAATTGCGGCTACCCTAGATGAAATCTCAACATTTGATACATTTCTTTATGCTCTATATATTTTAATAGGTTTCTGACAATGAAAAAAAAAATTAATCTCCTCTACCAAACACCTTTTCCCCCCTTCTTTTTTATGGCTGTTTCACTTTTCCTCTGCAGTATGTTTAATTTCCCAGTAGCGATTCTGCTTAGTTAATATACTACCAGTGTTGAATTTATATTATATATGTGAAATGGCTCTCTGCCAACAAAATAATTTCTCTACCAAAAATCATGTCTTGACAAAGAGATGTGATGGTTTTAGCCGTTTAAGAGAATTTAATTGGATACTGTAAAATTCTTTAGGCAATTGTGCTGATTAGGGCTGACACCTGATTAAAGTGGGAGTCGATTAATCATATGCATTTTAGTCAATTAATGAATAAATGGGTTAAATATGCATACATTTGTGTATGAATAAAAACTGATCAGGTTTTCCCCAGCTTAGCTTCAGCAGTGCTGTGGCCTCTATGGTCATTTTTTATTAATTTTTTCATGCATTTATTTATATAAACAATTAAAGCCTGCCTTTTGGTCTTGGAAAAGACTCCCAAGATGGTTAACAACAAAACATTTTTTTTAAAAAATAATTCTTAAAATACTGAACCCTTTAAAAATGCTGCCTTCTAAGTTGCTTGCAATATTCCCCTCTTCCCTTAGCATAGAAAGAGACCACATATTTGGTAAGTTAAAAATGGTTTACTTACAAACTCTTCAAAGGTCAGAGTCATGTGCTTTCCCATACAGCAGTCAGAAAACGCAGACAGTAAAACTTAGGTTCCAAAGTGGTAAATGTTTCCAAATTATTTGTACAGAAACACAAAGCTGACTTAAGGCATGTGGTCTAAGCTTGGAGCATCCAGCTTGGACCTCCTTCCTGGTAGGGTTCACGTGGTGGAATGGGAAGAACAAAGGCTTGAAAACCCTTCCTCCTAGGGTGAGGGGAAGTGACCTAGCTAAGCCTGGCAGGACCGCTTACTCTATGATCTTAACCCCTTCATGCATTAATTTGACTTCAGCATGTTGGTTATATGAGGCTGCATATCCCACATCTAGTGCCAACTCTGTGCTGAAGTTCCAACCTTTCTCAAATATCTTTGCTGTGTGGAGAGTAGGAGGCCACATGGTTAATCTGGAACCTGCTAGACCAACGTCAGAAGACAGTAAGTAACCATCACGGAGCAAAATCGATTACAGGAATGGGGGAAAAAATGCCATTTTTATACAGTGAGATGGCTACTGCTTCCCCGGGAAGCAATGAGATGCCTTGCGGTGCTTCTGTTTCCTTCCTGTACCACTGACCCCATTCTGAATGAGCACCACACTGAGAGCTTCCTTTCAGATGCTCTCCCCCTTCTGACTCCAGATCCATTGCCTTTCTCCATCCACATTCTGATGCAGCTGTTTCTCCAGTTTCCCTGGCAACCCAGCAGGGGGGCTGAAGCTTAATCTATGCAGTATCATTCCCACTTGGGCTCATTTCAGCTTGCTTCAGCAGCCGCGCTTGCTGTGATCGGTTCGATTCACATTCTACTTTGTCAAAAGCGTGGAGACATCGGGATGCCACAGGGCCAGCCACATCTGGAGGCAAATAAACAAATGCAACCAGGAAGAGGATTGAGTGGGTCACCAGAGGTTCTACCTAGAGCAAAGTTTTGAGGCCTATCCAAGAGTTTCTCCTGTCCGGGAGACAAGACACAGAGAGAAAACAAAGAAAGAAGTTTATAAAAGCATCACGTTCTCCCCTCATCTTCTTTGTTATTATGTTGGAAGATTTAGGACTGATAAAAGAATGTATTTCTTCACACAGCACATAGGTAGGCTACGGAAGTGATGGTCACCAACCTAGAAATTTTTTTAGATGAATTAGTGGAGGAGAGGGTTACATGCCATGATGTCAATATGCTTTCCCTCCATCACTTCAAGCAGTAATGCATCTGAATACAGTGGTACCTCAGGTTACATACGTTTCAGGTTACATACGCTTCAGGTTACAGACTCCGCTAACCCAGAAATAGTGCTTCAGGTTAAGAACTTTGCTTCAGGTTGAGAACAGAAATCATGCTTCAGCGGCGCGGTGGCAGCAGGAGGCCCCATTAGCTAAAGTGGTGCTTCAGGTTAAGAACAGTTTCAGGTTAAGTATGGACCTCTGGAACAAATTAAGTACATAACCTGAGGTACCACTGTATACCAGTTGCTGGAAGCCACAGAAGGGAAAAGCTCCTGAGCTCAGGTCCTGTTTGTCGGTTTCCTCACAGTCTTCTGGCTGACCACTGTGAGAACAGGATGCTAGACTCAGTGGCGGAGGAAGCTAATCGGGCGCCTGGGGTGGCGTGTGGGCCAGCCGCCCGTGGGGCAGGGTGAGCCATGGCAGGATGCTCTGCGGGGTCTCCAATGAGTCTGTGCACCTCCTCCCACTCAGCTGCCCTAGAGCTGGGGAGGGAGGCAATGGGTGGACTGTTTGGGGCAGCACGGAGCCTGTGGGAGCCCAAGCTACCGCATCACTCCCAGGAGAGATCCGTAGTTCGGGCTTGTTGCAGGCCCTGCGGTGAGTGCCGCCACCATTTTGTTGCCCCCCTCAGTGGTGACACCTGGGGTGGTCCTCCCCCACTGCACCCCCCTTCCTCCGCCCCTGGCTAGACTGTAAAGTACAGTGGTACCTCGGGTTACAGACGCTTCAGGTTACATATGCTTCAGGTTACATACGCTTCAGGTTACAGACTCCACTAACCCAGGAATAGTACCTCAGGTTAAGAACTTTGCTTCAGGATGAGAACAGAAATTGTGCGGTGGCAGAGCAGCGGCAGTGGGAGGCCCCATTAGCTAAAATGGTACCTCAGGTTAAGAACGGACCTCCAGAACGAATTAAGTTGTTAACCTGAGGTACCACTGTATAGTGATTTATTTATTTATATTTTTTCATTTTTTTCAATTGGCTTTCACATGATTATAAACAAACAAACAAAAAAACCCACACACAAACAAACATAAATCATAACCTTATTAAAAATTACACTTATTAACATTGTTAAGTGACTTCCTCGCTTCTCCTTGGTTGAATTCAGTGTATATCCTTTTAACAGTTTTCCAAATCACAGTTCTTATAAAATTTAACATGAAGATTAACATCCTTAAATCTTTTCATTTTGAAATTAAATATATTAATTCATCACTTAACTTATATAAAATCTTAAGCCAATTAAGTATCTGCAAGCTGTTTCCAATTAATTTAACTTAACATATTTAACTAAATAATCATTAAATTTTGTCCATTCTTCCTGATACTCCTCCTCCTTCTGGTCGTGGACTCTTCCGGTTAGGTCGGCTAGCTCCGAAAAATCCATCACCTTCATCTGCCATTCTTCCACCGTTGGTTATTCTCGCGTTTTCCACTTTTTAGCTAGTAAAATTCGAGCAGCAGCTGTGGCATACAAAAATAATTTAACATCTTTCTTGGGCATAGTGATTTAATTTACTGAAATTGGGAATACTTACATGCATTACTGTTCATTTGATTCTGGAATGTTCTGCAGTCATTCTCATGTGATTGGTTAACTCTGGCCACATGGGAGGTACCTTATCACATTCTCCTTTTTGTTTTCTGTGTGAGAGACTTGACTGTAATGGCTGCATCTCCATGAACACTGAAGAAGAGACAGTGTTAGATAACTCACTAGAGGAGAGGAGTGCTGATGTTTCTTTGTGAATGTATGTGACAGAATGAAGTACAGAAGTTGATGTTCTCCCAGAGAAACAGAAATAGAAAATGGAAGCCTCTCAGAAGGAACTGCCAAGGCCTAGCTGGGGTAATATTCAGGAGGCTGAGTGTAAGTGCTGAGAAGAGAGAAAGACACAGTATGTTTGAATGTTAAAGAAGATACTGTAGTCTTCAACTAAGCAAAACTAAGCCCATGCTTGGATAAGCACATGAATGAAAATGCTTTGCATATATTCTTCTTTAGTATAGAAATCACCTTGCCAACAAAGGTCCGTATAGTAAAAGCTATGGTTTTCCCAGTAGTGATGTATGGAAGTGAGAGCTGGACCATAAAGAAGACTGATCGCCAAAGAATTGATGCTTTTGAATTATGGTGCTGGAGGAAACTCTTGAGAGTCCCATGGACTGCAAGAAGATCAAACCTCTCCATTCTTAAGGAAATCAGCCCTGAGTGCTCACTGGAAGGACAGATCGTGAAGCTGAGGCTCCAATACTTTGGCCACCTCATGAGAAGAGAAGACTCACTGGAAAAGACCCTGATGTTGGGAAAGATGGAGGGCACAAGGAGAATGGGATGACAGAGGACGAGATGGTTGGATAGTGTTCTCGAAGCTACCAGCATGAGTTTGACCAAACTGCGGGAGGCAGTGGAAGACAGAAGTGCCTGGCGTGCTCTGGTCCATGGGATCATGAAGAGTCGGACATGACTAAATGACTAAACAACAACAACAAGCTATTTGTTCTGCAGGTAAAAGCTTCTGAATATTTTAACAAGTGATTGGATATCATTTTAATTTCAATAAATGTGTTAGCACGGCACATGATTTGGCTTCCTAGCTGCAAATTAGCTTCTCTGCCAAAATAGATGGGCCATTGGTCTGATCCAGCCGGATATTCTTATGACCTTATGTTATGTTCTATGAAAGGTTGTCTCTGATGGTGATGATGATGACGGGGGAGGGGGGACCAGCAACTGCAGTACTTCATGGTGATTGAAATATACTCAGAGTCGAGAGTGGATTTCATGTTCTTTTTTCAGCTCATAGTGGTAAGGAGGAAATGTAAGTTCCCCCAAAGTATCTGCTTTATATACATTATTTACACAATGGGCTGCACGTGATTGGCTAATTCCAGAATTCTCCTGTAGGCCAATCAGGTTGTGGATTCACTTCCATCTGGAGCTGCATTGGGCAGCTCCAGCAGACCAATCATACTGCTGCATTGTTCTAGGACCAATCAAACTGCTGCATTCTGAATCTGATTGTTCTAGGACCAATGAGACTGCTTCATTTTGGATCCTGTTCAACTCAGTACATAACAGTGATGGTGATGGTGGGGTGGTAGTCCCTTTAACAGAGGGGGTATTGGCACTATTAATTCAGGTCTGTGCAAATGCCAATGCATATGCTAAGTATGGGCACAGTGAACATCAATGAACTGAATGGGACATCAAAGAATTGCGATGGGCATTCTTAGCTACTCCATAGCACATGGTTGTATGGTGCTGGCTAAACAAATCCCATTTCTCCTCAGTCACATCACAGTGCTATCCACTAAGCTGGGCTTGGTGAAGCATTGGCTCCGTAGGTATTGCTGAAATTCAGCTCCCATCATCCCATATTGCTGGTTGACATCCCACTGTATGTAATTGAAACTGCACACCATTCTCTTGATACTTGAAGGACCTTGTGTTTTCAGTGTTCCTTAATGCTTAGCTTTGGTGCATACATGATAACTCCTCCTCAGTATTCAGAGGAGCCAATCCTCAGTGGTCGTCTTACCTCCTTTCACTTTGATTGGCTCTGATTAGCACGAAGGGTGAGAAGACTATTTCTCGGTGGCTGAAAAGCTCCCTTTTCATGTTGATGGAGCAAGCTCTAGGATGCTGGAGACAGGGACCCTGCTCAGATCCTGCTGCAGAAATATTAATGAGCCACACACACACACCACAACCCCAGGCCACTACCCCTCTGCTGCTGTTAGATCAGACATGGCCAAAATGGTGCCCTTGAGATGTCATTGGACTTCAGCTGCCATCATCCCTGACTATTAGCTATTCTGTTTGGGGCTGATGGGAGCCAGAGTCCAATACCACTGGAAGGGTATCAAACTGGCTATGTCTGTGCTAGATGATTACTAAATGATTACTCAATCTTATACTTGTTCCATTAGAAGACTGCAGCTGTAAACACATTCAGAATGGGACTACACATTATATTACTAATAATAATAATAATATAATTTTTAAAAATATATTTATATCCTGCCCTCCCTAGCCAAAGCTGGGCTCAGAGCGCCTAACAACAATAAAATGATAAAACATTCTAAAATCATTTCATTATAAAATTAATTCAAATCAGATTAATGGCAACCATAGGGCTAGAGTTCTGTGAGGATTGCCAAAGGAGGGAGTCAGGCTGTGCCCTGGCCAAAGGCCTGGTGGAATAGCTCTGTCTTGCAGGCCCTGCGGAAAGATGTCAAGTCCCGCAGGGCCCTAGTCTCTTGTGACAGAGCGTTCCACCAGATCGGAGCCACAGCCGAAAAAGCCCTGGCTCTGGTTGAGGCCAGCCTAACCTCTCTGTGGCCTGGGACCTCTGAGATGTTTCTGTATTCTGATTCCCCCCTCCCCCGATCCTCTAGATCAGCAGTTCTCAACCTGTGGGTCCCCAGATGTTGTTGGACCACAACTCCCATAATCCCTAGCTAGCAAGGCCAGAGCTCAGGGATGATGGGAGTTGTAGTCCAACAACATCTGGGGACCCACAGGTTGAGAACCGCTGCTCTAGATGATGTTGGACTACATATCCCATCATCCCTGAACCTTGGCCCTGCTGGCTAGAGCAGATGGGAGTTGGAGTCCAATGTCCAGTGCAGAACAGGTTCCCCATCCCTGGCTTAAGTTGTGTCTCATGCTGGACCTCTTCTTTCCCATGGCAACAACGTTGCTGTGGAAGGAAAAGAAGTATTAGATGGGGACTTGGAACTTTGCTAATGCATGATGATGACAGTGATAATGCACCAAAGTCTGCTAAAAATAATCAGGATTCCTAAAACTAATCTAATTGTATCAGTTGGCAGCTGGGACACACTGTCACGATTACACGAGGGCTAGAGTGACAAAGATAAACCTCAGGCTAATTTAGCGAGCGAAATCTGTCAGCCTGAGCAAGCCTTTTTGTTTAAAAATCGGGTAATGACAATCTTCGTTTCTAATGGCTTAAATTATGCATCAGCAAGAGGAAGTGAATGCTTCTCCGTTTAGTTAACACTTAATTGCCATCTCCATTGGTGATGGCAGAATGTGCCAACATTTGTGATGGATATAGAAAAGGCTTCAAAATTCCTCCGAGTGACAGCCTGGAAAATCTACAGTTGCTTATAGTTTTGAGAATAACATCTGGTTTCATGTCTTTCCCCTCCATCTCCCTCTCTCTCATTTTGACAATGAGTAATAACAAATAGGTTTCATCCGATCATAAATTTGCCAGGGAGACAGAAGTTACTGAGTCATAAATCCCAAACTTTCCTCTGCTTTTCCCTCTCAGAATGAGCAAATGTCTCGTGTACCAAAAGTTGCTAAAAGAGGAAGACAAAAGTGAGAGCTGAGCGACGTGATGGAGAGAACTGTCTGGTCCAGTGCTTGTTGGACTTTGCTGCTTCAGGCAGCAGTTAAAACATTACATTTCTGATGGCTCAACCAAATAGAAAAGTTCCCTGCTGTGGAGAGAGGAGGCCTGATGGGGCTCGTCTGTCACAGGAGAGCCAATGAAGTAAGCCCTGCCTCTAAACTCTCCCGCTGAGGCTGTCTGATCATAAAGCTGCATGACTTGATGGAGGAAGCCTCCATCTTGTGCTGCCTGTGTCATCCTGTCACCTGACCTCCTGGGTTGGTAAGTTTTTGTGTTTCTCATGAAGTAGTCTTGAATTCAATGGTATATTCACTTACATTAGATGAAGGCTCATTGAAATCATTGGAACTAACGTTTGAGGGCACATGTCTAGCAGACCGTCCAAGTGTCCTTATTTTCCAGGGACAGTCCCAGATTTACAGAAGCTGTCAACCTGGAATGTCCTGCTTTTCCTTAAAGATAGAGGTACCACTGACCATTAGGTCCAGTCGTGAACGACTCTGGGGTTGCAGCGCTCACCTCGCTCTATAGGCCAAGGGAGCCGGCGTTTGTCATTCCAGGCCAGAATGACTAAGTTGCTTCTGGCAAACCGGAGCAGCGCACGGAAACGCCGTTTACCTCCCCACCAGAGCGGTACCTATTTATCTACTTACACTTTGACATGCTTTCGAACTGCAAGATGGGACTGAGCAACGGGAGCTCACCCCATCGTGGGGATTTGAACCGCCAACCTTCTGATCGGCAAGCCCTAGGCTCTGTGGTTTAGACCACAGTGCCACCCGCACCCCTGCTTTTCCTTAGGACATTCCTATTTTCATTGGAGAAATGTTGGAGGGTGTGGAGCTTTGTGGTCCCTGAGCCAAGGAGATATGTAACTATACAACCTTTAGAAGACACATGAAGGTAGTCCTGTATAGGGAAGCATTTTAATGCTTAATGTTTTATTACGTTTTTATATATGTTGGAAGCCGCCCAGAGTGGGCAACCCACTCAGATGGGTGGGGTATAAAGAATACTATTATTATTATTATTATTATTATTATTATTATTATTATTATTATTATTGTTGTTGTTG